>NC_091459.1:60889680-61183651 GCF_027789765.1 Dendropsophus ebraccatus
GTGCAAAATTGTGCATTTTTGATCGCATCAAAGCCAGAAAAATTGTAATAAAAAGCAATCAAAACATCACATATGCGCAATAAAGGTACCGATAGAAAGTACACATCATGGTGCAAAAAATTACACGTCACACAGCCTTATAGACCGAAGGATAAAAGCGCTATAAGCATGGGAATAGAGCGATTTTAAGGATTGTATATTTGTTAACAATGGTTTGAATTTTTTAAAGGCCATCAGATAAAATAAAACTTAAACATATTGCATATCGTTGTAATCGTAATGACTTGAGGAACATATATAACAAGTCAGTTTTACCCCAGGGCAAACGGCGTAAAAACAAAAACCCTCCAAATAAAAGAAATGCGTTGTTTTTGTTTTTTTTATTTCACCACACATTTAATTTTTTTCTGCTTTTGCAGTATACTTGATAATAAAATACAGCCTGTCATTGCAAAGCACAATTAGTGGCGCAAAAAATAAGGGCTCATGTGGGTTTCTAGGTAAAAAGACATTTTTTTTCCTCCTGTGTGGGAATGAGAAAGGGGCGGAAACTAGTCTGGACGGAGAACCGTCCGTGGATAGTCATGGTTGTCTGCCTGTCCCCAAAGTGCGGGGATGACAGGCAGAGAGACCACTAACCAGTCTTTCTGCCTGTCAATCATCCCTGCACTGTGTGCTGACAGGCAGAGAGACGTGACTATTCACAGGTGGCTTCCCGCCCAGATGACTATTTGCTGCCCCTCTACCATACTGGCGTGGGGGCAGGGGCGTAGCTAATGACTCCTGGGCCCTGGTGCGAGAGGTCAACTTGGGCCCCCCATATATATATATATATATATATATATATATATATACATACACATACACACACCAAGACAGATATTACCAATACCACCAGCATATAGGAAGAGAAAATATTATCCCCATACATATTACCGCCATACTGTTACTGACCAAATCCTGTATACTAAGACCAATAAAACACAGTACCAGATGGCAAGTAACAAATAATTCCACCACATACTGACTAACACCACCGCTGCTACTGGCTAACAGAACCACTGCTACTGACTAATACCACCACATACTGACTAACACCTCCACTGCTACTGAATAACACCACCACATACTGACTAACACCACATACTGACTAACACCAACGCTGCTACTAACACCACCACCTACTGACTAACACCACCGCTGCTACTGACTAACACCACCGCTGCTACTGACTAACACCACCGCTGCTACTGGCTAATACCACCACATACTGACTAACACCACCGCTGCTACTGACTATTACCACCACATACTAAAACCACCGCTGCTACTGAGTAATACCACCACATACTGAATAACACCACCACTGCTACTAATATTACCACATACTGACTAACAGCACCGCTGCTGCTGACTAACACCACCGCTGAATAACATCCACTGTACACGTATCACCGCATCTAGTCATATAGAGGTGGACGCAGCTCCACACAAGTTCTGTACACCATATACATCACAGTGCAGTTACATCAGGTGACTCACAGAGGGCGTCTTCTCTGATTGGAGTTCTTCCCTTTTCATCTTCTTCTCCATCCGTCCTGGGCCATCATAGGAACTTCTCCGGGCCACGAATCCACAGAATCTGCCAGACAGACATATTAGGCTCCTCACTCTGGCACCATCCTCATCTCTCTACAAACTGCAGATTTGTATTGGCCCCTTTATGCCCTCATTTAGTGGGTAGGCTTACTCTATGTGACCCCCTTATAGTGTATGACCCCCTCTGTGTATCCCCCTTATAGTATATGCCCCCTACTATGTAGCCTCCTTATAGATGCTCCCTCTGTGTATCCCCCCTTATAGATCGCCCCCTCTCCCCCTATGCTGCCCCCCTTATAGATGGCCCCTTCCCCCCCTTATATATTGCCCCCCTATAGATAGCCCCTTCTCCCCCTTATAGATGCCCCCCTTTCCCCCCCCTTATTGATGGCCCCCTTTCCCCCCCCCTTATAGATGGTCTCCTCTCAACCCCCTTATAGATGGTCTCCTCTCTTGCCCCCCTTTATAGATGGCCACCTCTCTCCCCCCCTTTATAAATGGCCCCCTCTCCCCCTCCCTCCTATAGATATCCCCCTCTTTCCTTTATGAAAACAAATTGGAAAACAAATAAAAAAAACACAAAAAAAAAAACACACACAACTCACCTAACAACGCGCTCCCCCAGTGATCCTCTCCTTCTTCAGCCTCCGTCTGCCCCTGGATCATGCGCTGCTGCCGGGGGTGTCGGGTCCTATCCCCGGCAGCGAGCGCATCATAGAGTTCTCTGTGAGCCGAGGCTGGGACCTCCAGCGAGGGAGCGTCTCTAATGTGCGCTCCCTGTGCCGGAGGTAACAGGGGCACAGGGAACTCCGACACCCCCGGCAGCAGCGCATGATCCGGGGGCAGACGATGTCGGCCTCTTGTGACCGCAAGCAAAACAATGCTTGCGGTCACAAGAGTGATTGATGAGGGTGGGCTTCAGGGGCCCTGCGGGCCCCGCGGGCCCCCCTTGTGGCGGGCCGGGTCGCAGCGGCGACCGCTGCGACCCTGGTAGTTACGCCACTGCGTGGGGGGATTAAACTTCTTTTTTCCTGCTGTAAAGCTATGGCCGCAGTCGCAGCTGTAAGCTTCAGGGAGCTGCACAGCAGAGCTATGCTGTGCACCTGGGAATCCATGTCAGCACATGCCAAAATAAACAGCAGATATTTCTTAATTTGTAATGGCTAGATTAATTCTCATTTTGTCAGTTTTATAATGTTAAAGAGCTTATCCAGAGCTACAAAAACATGGCCACTTTTGCCCCACTCTTGTCTCCAATTCAGGTGTGGTTTGCAATTAAGCTCCATTTACTTCAATGGCAGGGCTGTTGAGTCGGTAAGCCGCAACTCTGACTCCGACTACTGAATTTTATCAGGACCGACTCCCGGACTACATGATCCTGGGGCAACTTCTGAGGGAATAAGGAAACATATAAAGCACCTTCTCCTGTGTGTGCAGTGGAAGCAGCCAGTCTCCAGCCTTCATGTCCTGAACAACTCAGAACTAGACTAGATGGAGCAGGTGATCTTTTCCTGCTGACAGTCTTCTATGTTTCTGACTAAATATTCACCATACTTAAAGAAACACTGCTAACAATGCCAGATCCCTGTGATACAGAGGTCAGCCATAGTGATATACAGGGGGTCACTCATAGTGATAAAGAGAGGGGTCACACATATTGAAGGTCACTGTGGGGGCACGCAATAGCACACACACACACACACACACACACACACACAGCCTGCTGCAGCCATAGCATACACACACCCACCCACACAGCCTGCTGCAGCCATAGCACACACACACACACACACAGCCTGCTGCAGCCATAATACACACACACAGCCTGCTGCAGCCATAGCAAACACACACACACACACAGCCTGCTGCAGCTATAGCACACACACACAGCCTGCTGAAGCTATAGCACACACACACAGCCTGCTGCAGCTATAGCACACACACAGCCTGCTGCAACCATAGCGCACACCACACACACAGCCTGCTGCAGCCATAGTGTGCACACACACAGCCTGCTACAGCCATAGCACACACACACAGCCTGTTGCAGCCATAGCACACACACACACAGCCTGCTGTAGTCATAGCACACACACAGCCTACTGCAGCCATAGCACGCACACACATACACACAGCTGCAGCCATTGAACACTGAAGAAAAACACACAATCTTCTCCCAGAGAGAAAACACCACACTGAGGACAGAGGTTACTGCTACACTACATTTTTTTCCGACTCCCACTCCGGCTCCGACTCCAGCCAAAACTAGCTCCAACTCCGACTCCACGACTCCGACTCCACAGCCCAATGGAACTGAGTTTCAAAACCCCACCCAAACTGGAGACAAAAGTAGTGCAAAAGTGGCCATGGTTTTCATAGCGCTGGATAACCCCTTTAAATCTATCCTTTCCTCTCCTTTTTGTTGCTCAGGTGATGTTGGTCATAGAGTTAATTTTAAATGAAGATCATTATTTTTTGCAGCATCAATCTTTTTAGTCTTTACGTGTATTAATAATGTATGTATGTTCCAACTACAAAGGTGTGAATAACAAAATGTGTTTTTCAAGTTGAGCTTGTGACAGATCATCTTCAGATGTATGAAATCTAATTAGCAGCCTAGTACATCTAATAGCAAACAAGAAACTCAGCTGTTTATGGATATCTGTACAATTCATTTGGCACCAGAGTCGCTCTTAAAGAGACTGCACCAAAGTCGCTCTTAAAGAGACGGCACCAAAGTCACTTTTAATGTGCCGGCACCAAAGTCGCTATTAAAGTGACTGTACTTAAATCACTCTTGAAGGTCTAGTACCAAAGACTCTCTCAAAGGGTCGGGGCCAAATTAGCTTTTAAAGGGGCAGTACTAAAGTCACTCTTAAAGGGTCAGGGCCAAATTCGCTCTTAAAGGGACAATACCAAAGTCACTCTTAAAGAGGCGGTACCAAAGTCACTCTGAAAGGGACAGTATCAAAGTCGCTTTTAAAAGGCTTAGGTCGAATTAGCTCTTAAAGGGCTGGAGCCAACTTAGCTCTTAAAGGGTTGTTACCAAAGTTGCTTTTAAAGGGATGGTACCAAAGTCACTCTCAAAGGCACAGTACCAAATTTGCTCTGAAAGGAGCGATACTCGAGTCGCTCTTTAAGGGGCAGTACATAAGTCGCTCTTAAAGGGACAATATCAAAGTCGCTTTTTAAGAGCGGAGGCCAAATTTGCGCTTAAAGGGACAGTATCAAAGTCGCTCTTATAGGGGTGGTACCATAGGCGCTCTTAAAGAAACGGACAGTATCAAAGCCGTTCTTAAAGGGCTGGGGCCAAATTAGTTCTTAAAGGGACCGTATCAAAGTTGCTCTAAAAGGAAAGGCATCAAACTCACTCTTAAAGCGCCGGGGCCAAATTAGCTCTTAAGGGGCTCGAACCAAATTAGCTCTTAAAGTGATGGTACCAAAGTTTCTCTTAAAGAGGCAGGACCAAAGTCGCTCTTAAAGGGACTGTACCAAGGTCGCTCTTAAAGGGAAGGTATCAAGGGTTAAAGTTTTTCTTAAAGGAAAGTCACTGTTAAAGGGGCGCTCTTTTCAAGCACTATGTATTTCTCTAAGAATGCACATCGAGTTATTACTGTCAGCCTAGTCCAATATAAATAAAATAAAAAGTTTTGGCATAGAAATAAAATGGATTAAAGGGGTATTCCAGTCAGGTAAAATACATGTTGAATCAACCCCTCCTGAAGACTAACAATTTGTTCCATACGTGTCATTATTCTTTCAGGGATATTGTCATCATCTTTTCAGTCTCTGCCGGAGGAACATGTAAAACAGCGGCCATTATTTTTTACATTATGTGAACATCGCTTAATAGTAGATTAAGGTTTTTGGGTGGACAACCACTTTAATGGGTATTTTTTAGGTACTTACGGCATTTAAATAGTGGCAACATACATTGCCTATGATAGAAGGAGCAAGTGTATACCCTAATTAATGTTTGTTTAGCTAGATATATATTCCCTCCCCACTTAGATATATATTGCCACCCAGGGCCAGATTAAGGTTGGTGGAGGCCCTGGGCGACAATTTTTTTGCCCCCCCCCCCCCCTCTCAAAAAAATAAATAAAAAAAATAACTATACTGCAATCTATACAGGTGGCTGATTACTGTAGGCGACTTAGCACAGACCCCTTCTCACTCCTGGCTGTGTGGCTCAGCATCCTCCTATGTTGTGCATGTGATGGTCACTGGAGGCTGCAGTGCAGAGGAAGATGCCAGGCCTAGAGACAGGAGCGGAAAGGCTGACTATCAGGGTGTGTTCTCACATTGCATTATTATCACAAACACAATGTGAGAACCCAGCACCTTCTGTGTGTTCTTACCCACTGGGTAAGTAGCGTCGTTCTGCTAGATTGGCGCTCGCTTACAGAGGCTTTTATAAGGCTGGATCAGCCATCGGTCGCACATCACTATTAAACGTAGCGATGCACGGCCGGTGGCAGATTTTTGAACATGTGGGGACATTTTGCTAGGGAGAAGCAATGTGGGTATTATGGCTTAGAGCAATATAGTCTAACATTTTTTTTATTTTACCCTGGGGCACCCATACCGAATAATGTGCTAAAAAAAAAAAAACATCATTCAGTGACTCACAGGTGATGTCTTCTTTGATCTGAAGTGTCACTTTCCTTTTCCTCTCCATCTGGCCTGGACCACCATGATGATTTCTTCCAGCTACAATTCGTCTCTTTAGAACCTGCGAGACAAACATCTTAGGCTCCGCACTTTTTCAACAACTTACTTCCTTTTTCCCAACCTATAAGGTCTCAAACAGTAGTAATTCCACTTTTTGGTGTGATTTCCAGTAAAGTGAGTAAGTACTGTATGTAAGTTGCCCGTGTATGTAGAATTCCCTTGTTGTGCGCCCAAATAGTTATAAAGTCCCTATGTCTCCATATAGTAGTAATGTCTCCTGCTGTGCCTCCATATAGTCATAATGTCCCTGGCTGTGCGCACCTCCATATAGCAATAATATCTTCTGCTCCTGCTGTGTCCGCACTTAATGGTATACTGTGTGCAGATGTGCTGTGTGTGTGGGTTAGCTGCACCTGGGGCAAGGAAAAGTACTTGCGCCCCCAGTGCCCCTAGCATTGTAATTAACGATTTAGTGGTGCTCATGTAGCTATCCCCTGTGGTGTGCTGATAGCTGTAGTTCTCCCCCCCCCCAATGCCCTGTGGTGTGCTGAATGCTGTAGTTCTCCCCCCCCCAATCCCCTGTGGTGTGCTGATAGCTGTAGTTCTCCCCCCCCCCATCCCCTGTGGTGTGCTGATAGCTGTAGTTCTCCACCCCCCAATCCCCTGTGGTGTACTGATAGCTGTAGTCCCCCCCCCCCAATCCCCTTTGGTGTGCTGATAGCTGTAGTTCTCCTCCCAATCCCCTGTGGTGTGCTGGTAGCTGTATCCCCCCCCCCCCAATCCCCTGTGGTGTGCTGGTAGCTGTATCCCCCCCCCCAATCCCCTCTGGTGTGCTGGTAGCTGTATCCCCCCTCAATCCCCTCTGGTGTGCTGGTAGCTGTATCCCCCCCCCAATCCCCTCTGGTGTGCTGGTAGCTGTATCCCCCCCCCCCAATCCCCTCTGGTGTGCTGGTAGCTGTATCCACCCCCAATCACCTGTGGTGTGCTGGTAGCTGTATCCCCCCCCCCCCAATACCCTGTGGTGTGCTGGTAGCTGTATCCCCCCCAATCCCCTCTGGTGTGCTGGTAGCTGTATCCCCCCCCCAATCCCCTCTGGTGTGCTGGTAGCTGTATCCCCCCCCCCCAATCCCCTCTGGTGTGCTGGTAGCTGTATCCCCCCCCCAATCCCCTCTGGTGTACTGGTAGCTGTATCCCCCCCCCCAATCCCCTCTGGTGTGCTGATAGCTGTATCCCCCCCCAATCCCCTGTGGTGTGCTGGTAGCTGTATCCCCCCCTGGTAGCTGTATCCCCCCCCCAATCCCCTGTGGTGTGCTGGTAGCTGTATCCCCCCAATCCCCTGTGGTGTGCTGGTAGCTGTATCCCCCCCAATCCCCTCTGGTGTGCTGGTAGCTGTACCCCCCCCAATCCCCTGTGGTGTGCTGATGTAGTAAAAAAAAACAAAAAACACTCCACTCACCTTTCCTCGCTCCTGAGCTGGCCGGGCCCTCTGCCATCTTCTGCAGCGCATGTCTTCTCCGGCAGGCGGCGCGCAATGAAATGACGTCATCGCGCGCAGCCCGCCAGAGAGAAGAGGCGTGCGGCGGCCTCACAGGAGCTCACAGGCACAGCGCTCTCCTGTGTCTAGCGGCAACCGGACACAGGAGAGCCCTGGATGCCATAGGCTGCATTCCCACGTTCCGTGATCCTGACGGATCACGGACGTGGAATGCCAGTACCGGAGTCCCCCCGCGGCCGGACAGCATCTGTAATTAGATGCTGGGAGCGGGGGAGACTGTATTCATAATTGCCGCGCTGTAGTAACAGTAAGAGTTATTACAGAACTCTGCTTCCGGATTCGGGTTGGTGGGGGCCCCTTTGTGGTGGGGGCCCAGGGGCACGTGCCCCTGGTGCCCATTCCTTAATCCGGCCCTGTTGCCACCACACTGAGATTTATCAGGCTGTCTTCTCGTAAGATTCTCTATGTTCCCCATAGCAACCAATCACAGCTCAGCTTTCATTTCTCACGTTTCTGTGGTAAAATTGATGCTGAGCTGTGATTGGCTTTGAAATCAGGAGTGGAACCAGTACAGAGAGAAAAAGTACAACGAAAAGATTTGCACATTTTACTGTTTTGGGTGCACCCGTTTTTTTATGTTAAACTGTTGACCAGAATGAATCCAGCTTCTGACTTGTGGAGAGTTTTCCATGCCAAACACGAATAATAATAATGTGTATTTGTGGTGCATGTGTATGTGTAGTGTACAGAAGTTGTTTTTTCCCTAAGGTTGGGCACAGAATGGACCTTGTAGTATATTGACATAGATTTATTAATAAACAGTGGTAACTTGGTTTAAGAGTAACTTGGTTTAAGAGTGTTTTGGTTTAAGAGCTCACAGTTTTTCAAAATTGTGACTTGGTTTAAGAGCATTGCTTTGGTTTAAGAGCTCCCTGTACTGGGTGGGAGCGCAAGTGGGGGAGGGACATGGTCTGCATAGCGGGGTCTACAGCCCTGTACTCTGACCCAGGAAGTCTCCCTCACCTTCCAAATCATAGCAGATCAACTTCAGGCTGGGGCTTGCATCAGGGGACAGGACTGTGGAGGTAATCTCTTCATAGCTGTAACCCCTCTCTCCCCGGACAGTGAGTGCTGCTATACTGTGCCCACATCTGCCCTGCTCATTCCGTCATGCTCCCTGCAGTCTCTGTCAGTCCTTGTGTTTCCCATCCTCTCCATTACTGTACCGTAACTTATAATATCACATATTCTGCTGTTTGTGAATGTTTGTTTCATTTGTTTTACATGTTATTCAGAATTATAAATCATTATTTTTGGGGTGTGGAACCAATTGTTTGCATTTGAATGATTTCTTATGGGAAAATTTGCTTTGGTTTAAGAGTGGATTTGGATTACAAGCACGGTCCCGGAACGAATTATGCTCGTAATCCAAGGCACCACTGTATTTGTTATTCTTTATTGCATTATAGAGAGGAGCCATGCTGGAGATGGGTCATTATCGCTAGTCACACACAACATCAGAGAGTTAGATAACAGCACCACCAACTGCTTCCTTATTGTATTAGGGTATATTCACACGGGCGTCTCGCATAAGAAATTCGCAGCTAATCCACAGCTAATCCGCAATACACATATTATTCTTATTATTATTAATATATGTATTGCGGATTAGCTGCGGATTTCTTATGCGAGACGCCCGTGTGAATATACCCTTAGGGTACAAACACACACACCGTATACGCAGCGTATTTACTGCTGCGATACGCAGCAAATACGCAGCAGACTAGATCTAAATAACTGAACACAGCATCAAATCTGCACCATCAAATCTGCTGCAGATCTGCTGCGTATACGGTGTGTGTGTTTGTACCCTTACACTAGTTAGCAGAAACCTCTAGAGCAGTGCTTCTCAATTCCGGTCCTCAGGCCTCACCAACAGGTCATGTTTTGAGGATTTCCCATACAAAGAGCAGCTGTGATAACACCTGATGCACAGAGTATAATTAGATCACCTGTGAAATACTAAGGAAATCCTCAAAACATGACCTGTTGGTGAGGCCTGAGGACTGGAATTGAGAAGCACTGCTCTAGAGAGACAATTGGGCTATTATAAGGGCCAGTTCAGCGAGGAAAGTGTGCCGGGTGGAAAGTGTTCTTGCAGAATTCCGTGCAGAATCCGCAAGCAAAGTGTTCCGCTCTGAAAAACCTATTGCGGAATTCCGTGCAATTTTTCATTTAATCAAATTCATAAATTTTTTCCAATTCCATGCTGAATTTCTGCGAGCATTCTGTGCTCAATTAATTTCAATGGGTTTCCGCCAGCTGAATCCACCAAAGAAATGACATGTCAATTCTTCTGGCATAAAGCCGAATCCTCTGCGGAAAATTAAGCGCAAATTCTATTGAACTCAATGGAATTTGGCTCTGCCCTATATTTTTGGACAAAATTTTCAGTGAGGAGAGTGAGATCAGTGAAATTCAGCACTGATTCCTCAGTGTGAACTGGTCCTTATGAGCTCCCCATAAGAGACAGTCGTGACAGAAATTCCCTGAGTAGCTGAGTGCAGCTGCAGTAAAAATAACATCCACTGAGGGGACTACAGCCTGGGAGGAGATTTGTTAGAGACAGCGTAACCACCAGGATTAGGATAGTGCGACCTATAAAAGGATAAAGCTGAGGAGCTTAGTAGACTTTATTTCAGACCAGAAAGGTAGAAGGATGCACTCAACTCTACTAGGTATTGTAATATATTGAGGCTCAAGTGCCCTTAGTCATTCTGAGAACCGAAAGTTGTGACTCAAGTCCCTGCCCAAATACCCCAAGAAACCTTCCATTTCACTGATTCAGTACCTATTCTACTACTATTCAACTCCACGTACGCCACCAAAACAGCAGTGACCCATCTGTGGCCGTCGGACATTTTTAAGGGATCTTCGGCATTATGTTATATGCTTCTTATGCAGGTAAAAATCACTATTGTACCTCCTCACCATCAAGGACCCGGGAACTAGTCTACTAGGCTTCTAACAGGCCTCTTTTCCTGTCAATCATCCTGCAGAGAGTGCTGACAGGCAGAGAGCTGTGAGTAGATGACTAGTTCCTGGCTTACTGCCTGTCTCACTCACCAGAATAAAAGTCTTAGTTTCCGCAGCTATCATTACTATAGAAGACACGGAACACATGATAAGGCAACGTTTCAGCACGTCTTTTTTTTTTATTTGTGGAGGTGTTGTGTTTACGCCATTCCCCTTATGGTAACACTGACATGTGTTCTATGTTCTTTAAGTTGGTACGATTACAACAATATATAACTTTTATAACTTGTATTATATTTGATGGCTCTTCAAAAAAAATTAAAACCTTTTAAAAAATCTAAATGTTCCTTAAATTTGCTCTATAACCATTCTTAGAACTCTTTTATTTGTTGGTCTATGGGACTGTGTGAGGTGTCATTTTTTGTGCCATGATCTGTACTTTCTATTGATACCTTGTGTAATGACTGGTATCATGGATCCGCTTTACCACCACTTAGCGGTGACGTAAGCCGCAACAAGGAGCCAAGTCTAAGGAGCCGCTTCTTAGACTGATCTTCACCAGTGCCCACCGCAAGGCGGGATGGACTTGTCGTGGCAGACGACCCCCAGGTCGCTACCCCTGGCTTGGCTTGCTAGTGGTGGTGGGAGAGACATGCTGGCTGGCAGAAATGCAGCAGGAGACGTGGCTAGTATTACAAACAGCAGGAACACAGCAAAACCATTCAGGGTTTTACTGTCACTTTAAAGAGAATGTACCATCAGGTACACTCTCTTTAAAATCACACATGAATCGGTTCCCATATACAGCGCCGTTGTATTCATGGTTACCGGGCGGGGGTGACGCACTGGAGGCTAGCCGGCCTGCCCCCAGTGGGAGAAAACCCCTGCCCCTCCAAGATGTGGCTCCATTGACTTTGACAGCTTTATCTAAATAGCTATTTAGCAGGTGTGGCGATCAGACAGCGCCCACTAACTGCCACGGACCCAGGCTTCTAATAGCCGGGATCTCTACGGTTCAGAGCTGGGTCACCATGTGGCCCCCCTCTGATCTCCCCTACCCAACCCAGGATGTACAATTATGTTCTGGGCCTTTAAGCTCCATTCACTTTAGTGGAACTGAAACCTGCCCCAAACTGGAGACAAGAGTGGTGCTGTCTCTAGAAGTGGCCATGTTTTTCTAACACTGGATAATCCATTTAAGATCTCAGCAAAAGACTAAACACAGCCTATGAATATGGCGGGTTGCTTATTTCTAGTTACAAACACATTGATATCTCCATTATGCTACATCTACTGTATTATTGACATTTCCTGGTTGAAGTGAAATCATGTCTTCTCATGAAAATGTAATTATACACTGCATTAAGTTATCTTGTTAAGAAAAAAGGCCTGAGCACATAATGTCCCAGAACACACTTTTTATGACCTGTGAACTGAAAACATACCATTGAAGAAACACAACCCGCTTTAAAGTTTGCTTTTTTTCCCAAAAAAATTTCAAGTAATAACATTGGCTTCCTAAACAAACAGCACTCATTCTTTTACCCTTTCTTTCCATTTTATAAAACATACTGTATCTTATGATAAAGAAAGTGAAGCATTGATTATTGAATGAAATGTATAAATAATAACTGGCATTACACATTATACAGTGCACTTTATGAAGATACCAATATCAGGCACCAAATAATTGACATTGTGTATTATTGCCGTATTATTCAGCTGCATTCACTGGCTATATGACTTTAAGAAACTTGACCTTGACCATGATCTTTGGATATGTACAGTATTAACCTCTTAAGGACAGAGCCCAAAATGGCCTTAAAGAGGTACTCCGGGCTGGGGTCCTTTTGTAATAGAAGGTGCCGGCCGCTTTTCTCCCCGATTCCAGCGTCTGGTCCCGGATCGCGCTGCCCCGTTCTCCCTTTGGCCGTGCACAGAAAAGGACCCCAGCCTGGAGTACCCCTTTAAGGACCAGGGCAATTTTCAATTTAGCGTTTTCGTTTTTTCCTCCTCATTTTCTAAGAGCTATAACTCTTTAATTTTTCCAGCTACTGGGCCATGTAAGGGCTTGTTTTTTCCAGGAACAAGTGTACTTTGTAAAGGTGCCTTTTGATCTACCAATACCATGTATGACAGAACCCCCAATATATCATTTATGGGGTGAAATTGGGGGGGAATACAATTCTGCAAATTGTGGGGGTTTCTTTGTTTTTGTGTGATTACAATGGCCCTATTTTTGACTCTTATAGTGTTTCCATTTTTTCACCTACGGGAGTGTATGGGGTGTAATTTTTTGCGCATTTTTATTTATTTATTTTTATGTGTTTTACTTATAAAATGGGAAAGGGGTGATTTAAACTTTTATTGGGGAGGGGCTATGGTGTGTTTTAAATTTTTTTTTTACACTTTTTATGTCCCCTTAGGGGCATTTTTACATTGGATTTCTTACACTGATCATTGCTATTCCATAGCATAGCATTGATCAGTGCAATCTGCGATCACTGCATAGAGCCTGCCTGTGCAGACTCTATACCCTTATCGCCGATCTGACTCCCAGGAGGTGGTAAGAGACCTCCGGCAGTTGGATACGATTGGAACCCCCGCAGTCATGCTGCGGATGCCCCGATCAGTCAGTGACAGGAGCACAGCTTTTGCCTATGATGTAAGTGCACGTCATTAAGAGTTAGGACCTGGCTGCATATAGCAGCTGGTCCCCACGTGCTTTGAAGGGAGTTCATCTCCTGAGCTAACTTCAAAGCACCGGCGCACTCCATGGCATACCGGTATGTCATAGGTCCTGAAGGGACAGGATTCCATTACGTACCCATACGGCGTTGGTCCTTAAGAGGTTAATGGTTGTATAGGTATAACATTATAAGAACATTTTCTTGATGGAAATAAAGTGACACATTGTTGCTTTGGTATCACTGCTTACTGCAAACTAGATTTCCTATGAGATTAGAGGAGGGAGGGGGGACCTGGGGAAAGTTTTTTTGAATGCAGATAATGGCATATTTGCCTAATAAACCCAATTACAAAGTTTCTTAACCCCTTAAGGACGTTCAGAGCGGGGCCGCGCGGCGACCCCGCTCTGAACCGCGGCGGTCCCGGGTGCTGCTTGTAGCCCGGGACCGTAGGTATTAGCGGGCACGGTCCGATTGCCGTGCCCACTAATACAGTAATCAGATGCAGCTGTCAAACATGACAGCTGCATCCGATTACCGGATTCAGACGTTCCCTGGTGTCTAGTGCCGGAGATCGCTCCCCCGGGATGTTATCCCGGAGGAGCGATCTCCGTTTCTGAAGCCGGCCGGGGACCGCTCCAAGATGGCGCCGTCCCCGGCTCGGCACTCGTTTACTTCCGGCTGCAGCAGCCGGAAGTAAACGAGTGCCTATCTCATGGATCTCTGCAGCATATCTAAGCTGCAGAGATCTCTATGAGAGATCAAAGCACTTATACTAGAAGTCCCCTAGGGGCAGGGGCGTAACTAGAAATGGCTGGGCCCCATAGCGAACTTTCCAAGGGCCCCCCCCCCACTTCCCGGCTACTGGGGAAGAAATGGACGTGTGGTTTCGGCCACATACATTGTCTGAATCTTTCTTTTTCTACATGGTTTTTAAATGCTTAAATAAAAGTAAATAAATAAATAAACAAACATGTTTGCTATCGCCGCGTGCGTAATCGCCCAAACTATTAATTAATCACATTCCTGATCTCGCACGGTAAACGGCGTCAGCGCAAAAAAATCCCAAAGTGCAAAATTGCGCATTTTTTGGTCGCATCAAATCCAGAAAAATTGTAATAAAAAGCGATCAAAAAGTCATATATGCGCAATCAAGGTACCGATAGAAAGAACACATCATGGCGCAAAAAATGACACCTCACACAGCCCCATAGACCAAAGGATAAAAGCGCTATAAGCCTGGGAATGGAGCGATTTTAAGTGACGTATATTTGTTGACAATGGTTTAAATTTTTTACAGGCCATCAGATACAATATAAGTTATACATGTTACATATCGTTTTAATCGTAACGACTTGAGGAACATATATAACAAGTCAGTTTTACCCCAGAGCGAATGGCGTAAAAACACATTTCCCCAAAATAAATATAAAAAAATAATATTTCACCATACTTTGAATCTTTTTCTGGTTTTGCAGTGTACTTTATGCTTAAATTCAGCCTGTCATTGCAAAGTACAATTAGTGACGCAAAAAATAAGGGCTCATGTGGGTTTCTAGGTGGAAAAATGGCTCTGTCCATAAGGGGTTAAAATCGCCTGTACTATTTATTTCTGCAAAAAAAAAATAAATAAAAAATAACTGGATTACTGATTTTATGTTACATTATATATAAAAAATTTTTAATCAAATGTGATCAAAACGTCCGATCTTCACAAATATTAATAAAAACTAGAGATCATGGCGGAAAAAATTACACCCCATACAGCCCTGTAGGTGAAAAAATAAAACCGTTATAAGCGTCACAATAGGACCATTTTATCAATAAATAATTGCCAAAAAAGGATTTCATTAAAAAAAAAAATATATAACATTAGAGAATTTGTGTAAACCTGCATATAGTTGTGTTTGGACTGACCTATAGAATAATGGTATCATGTCGCTTTTACCATATAGTGCATTACGTAGACACAGGAACCCCCCAAAAGTTACCATATTGCATTCTTTTTTACGACATCACCAATTTATATCTTCATAAATAATAATTTGGGGGTTCCATCATATATGTTATGGTAAAATGAAAGATGCCGTTACAAAGTACAACTATTCCTGTAAAAAACAAGCCCTTACATGGCCCTGTAGATAGAAAACTGAAAGTGCTAGAGCTCTTAGAAGGGGAGGAAAACACAAAAATCTAAATTTGCGCAGTCCACTGGGTCATTTTGGGCTTGGTCCTCAAAGGGTTAAAGATGGCTACCGCAATGCCCAGTGCGTAGGCTGACAGGCACGGAACATTGGTCTTGGGCAGGTGTGAGGACCATCTGATGGATTCTTTTTTTTGTATTGCATTTCCCCATGCATGCATGCATACAGGGATTGTTTACAAATGAGAAGCTGTGTGGTATACAGCACGGAGAAACATTAAATTGCTTGAAATAGCACTATATTGTAATCCGCATTCTGTATTCTTCTTCTTCCAGCTAGTTTTTCTGCAATTAAAACAGCCCAAACCACTTTGCACACAGACTCCCCTCAAACTGTGTTTCAAAGCCCTTAAAGTGACACTGTCACCCCCTTTGTGCATTCTGACATCTCTACACAGGTGAAAAGGGTAAATTTAGCGGTTTTCATACCTTATATAATATCATACATCATGGTGCTTGTTCAAGTAAAAAGTAATTTTTATCAACTGCAGATTGAGTTAAGTGGGCGGGGCCTCACGGCATTAGCGCCACTTAGCCCCGCCCACAACACCACAGTTGGCCCTGCTCCCTCGCCGGCCATTGGAACGGGCTGGCCGAACGGTCTAGACCCCACCCCCTTTACATCGGCCATCCAATGGGCGTCAATGGGGCGGGACCAACGGTGCAGTTGTGGGCGGGATTAAGTGTTGCTAATGCCGCGAGACTATGCCCACTTAATACAATCTGCAGTTAATAAAAGGACACTTTTTACTTGAACAAGCACCATGACGTATGATATGAAATAAGGTATGAAAACCGCTAAATTTACCCTTTACACCTGTGTACAGATGTCAGAATGCACAAAGGGGGTGACAGTGTCACTTTAACCCCTTAAGGACAGAGCCTGAAATGGCCTTAATGACAGAGACAAATTTTATGAATATGACCTTTGTCACTTTATTCATTAATAACTTCGGGATGCTTTTACCTATCCGTCCGATTCTGAGATTGTTTTCTCGTGACATATTGTACTTCACATTTCTTGTAAATTGGAGTCGATACTTATAACAAATCTTTATGAAAAAAAACTAAATAACGTGAAAAATTGTGAAAAAATGCATTTTTCCAACTTTAAAACTTTTCTGCTTATACAGAAAATGGTTATACCACATAAATTATATGTTAAATAGCATTAGCAACATGTCTACTTTATGTTGGCGGCATTTATTAAACTATATTTCATTTTTTTAGACAATTAGCAGCAAATTTCCAAATTTTCAGTAAAATTTCAAAATCAGATATTTTTAGAGACCTGTTCAGGTTTAAAGTGTTTTTGAGGGGACTGTATGTTAGAAAGCCCCAAAAAGCACCCCATTTTAGAAACTGCACCCCCTAAACTCTGCAAAAGCACATCCAGAAAGTTTTTTAACCCTTTAGGGGAGTCACAGAAATAAAAGCTAAGTGTGTAAGAAATTTAAAAATGTTAATTTTCTGTGCAGAGATTTTATTGTAATCCAATATTTTTCATAATGATAAACCTATTAGCAGAGAAATGCACCCCAATATTTATTGCCCCGTGTCTGCAGTTTATAGAAATACCCCATATGTGGCCCTATTGCACTATTTGATGCAACCACAAGCCTCAGATGTAAAGGAGCGCCTAGTGAATTTCAATGCCTCCGCTATATTTGGTCATTTCTGACTGTACCACTTCAGGTTGGCAGAGGCTCTGGGGTGCCAAAACCTAAAAAACACCCCTAAAGGGACACCATTTAGAAAACTGCACCCCTCAAGGAATGTAACAAGGGGTGCGGTGAGCATCTGGACCCCACAGGTGCTTCACAGATTTTCCGCACAATATGGCGTGAAAAAAGACAAAAGTATTTTTTACACTAAAACGTTGTTCTAGCCTTCAATTTTTCATTTTCACAAAGGGATAAAAGGAAAAAAAAACACAAATCATGTAGCGCAGTTTCTCCCGAGTACGGAAATACCCCACATGTGGACATAAAGTGCCAAGCGGGCGCAGGACGAGCCTCCAAAGGGAAGGAGCGCCAATTGGCTTTTGGAAGCTGGATTTCACTGGAATGGATTTCAAGGGCCACGTCGCATTTACAGAGCCCTCGTGCTGCCAAAACACTGGAAACCCCCCACAAGTGACCCCATTATGAAAACTACACCCCTCAAGGAATCTAACAAGGGGTGCAGTGAGCATATGCACCCCACTGGTGATGGGCACAAATGTGGAACAATGTGATGTGAAAGTGAAAATTTTCATTTTTTCACTTTCATGGCACAAATGTGCCCGTCATCAAGGGGTCCATATCCTCATTGCACCCCTTGTTAGATTCCATGAGGGGTGTAGTTTCCAGAATGGGGTCACTTGTGGCGGGTTTCCAGTGTTTTGGCAGCAGGAGGGCTCTGTAAATGCGACATGGCGTTCATCATCCATTCTAGCCAAATCCAACCTCCAAAATCCAAATGGCGCTCCTTCCCTTTGGAGGCTTGCCCTGCGCCCACATGGCGCTTTATGTCCACATATGGGGTATTTACGGACTCGGGAGAAATTGCTCTACACATTTTGTGTTTTTTTTTTCTCTTTTAACCCCTTGTGAAAATGATAAATTCAAGGCTAGACCAACATTATAGTGTAAAAAATGTAATATTTCATTTTCACGCCACATTGTTCCACATTTGTGCCCGTCACCAGTGGGGTCCATATGCTCACTACAACCCTCGTTACATTCCTTGAGGGGTGTAGTTTCCATAATGGGGTCATTTGTGGGGGGTTTCAACTGTCTTTGCAACACAGGGGCCTTTTAAATGCAACATGGCCCCTCGAAATCCATTCCAGCCAAATCCAGCCTCAAAAAACCAAATGGCGCTCCTTCCCTTTGGAGGCTTACCCTGCACCCGCCTGGTGCTTTATGTCTACATGTGGGATATTTACGGACTCGGGGGAAATTGCTCTACACATTTTATGTTTTTTTTTTCTCTTTTATCCCCTTGTGAAAATGATAAATTCAAGGCTAAACCAACATTATAGTGTAAAAAATGTAATATTTCATTTTCATGCCACATTGTTCCACATTTGTGCCCATCACCAGTGGGGTCCATATGCTTACTACACCCCTTGTTACATTCCTTGAGGGGTGTAGTTTCCATAATGGGGTCACTTGTGGGGGGTTTCAACTGTCTTTGCAACACAGGGGCCTTTTAAATGCAACATGGCCCCTCGAAATCCATTCCAGCCAAATCCAGCCTCAAAAAAACAAATGGCGCTCCTTCCCTTTGGAGGCTTACCCTGCACCCGCCTGGCGCTTTATGTCCACATGTGGGGTATTTCTGTACTCAGGGAAAATTGCTCTACACATTGTGTTTTTTTTTTATCTTTTAGCCCCTTGTGAAAATGAAAAAATCATGATTTAGAGTAAAAATGTAAAAATAATTACACTAAATGTTGGTCTAGCCTTGATTTTTTTCCATTTCCACAAGGGGTTAAAAAAGAAAATGAACGCAAAACGTGTAGGGTAATTGCCCCTGAGTACGAAAATACCCCACATGTAGACATAATGTGCCATATGGGCACAGGGCAAGCCACCAAAGGGACAGAGCGCCATTTAGAGGCTGGAGTGGAGGATGGAGGCCATGTCGCAATTACAAAGCTCCTGTGCTGCCAGGACAGTAGAAACCCCCCACAAGTGACCCCATTCTGGAAATTCCACCCCATAAGGAATCTAACGAGGGGTGCAGTGAGCATATGGACCCCACTGGTAACAGGCACATATGTAGAACATGTGCCGTGAAAATAAAAAAATACCATTTTTTTCATTTTCACGTCCCAAATGTGGCCGTCACCAGGGGGCCATATCCCCGCTGCCCCCCTTGTTAGATTCCTTATGGGGTGTAGTTTACAGAATGGGGGGTTTCTACTGTCCTGGCCGCACAGAGGCTTTGTAATTGCATCATGGCATCCTCTAATGGGAATGGCGGCCATACCTATTTAGCTGGGGAAAAGGGACAATTCTAATTTATTTGGGGGTGTTAGGCCAATTATTAGTTTATAAGGTTGAAAATGACAGGTGTCCATCAAATTCAACCTGTGTTGATCCAGAGGAAGGCAAAAAACCCTCATAAGGCAGACGACAGTAGCCTCATCACTGGGGAAAAATTCCTTCCCGACTCCATAATGGCGATCAGAATAATCCTCGGATCAACGTGATCCCTGAAATAGGAATAAGGGACATAATTTAGATAATGTAGAACCCCAATGACGTGTGGTGCGCCTTGAAGCGATCCAGTATGCAGAGGCCGGGGGGATCAGGACAGGTGTCACACTGGTAAATGTTGTCCTTCCTGATCCCCCTGTTACGCCACACTCTGCACTTCTTCTGGGGTCTCCTGTTCTCCAGTGTGGGGGACGTCACCTGGAAAATGTTGTCCTGGTGCGATACGGGGTCCTTCATATCCAGAAGCGCTGGGTCCGCTCCATGGCTGCTAAATATTAGGGCGCTATTACTGGTTCTGATATGTTCGGATGGTGCCGCAAGCTACAGTAGCTCGGGCAGCGAGGGACCAGAAGAGGGGGTGCTGGTATAAAAGTTATCCCCGTACAGGTGGTAACCTTTATCCAGCAGTGGGAGGATCAGTTCCTGAATGATCTCCCCACTAACTCGGAGGATGGGGGTGGGGGGCATCTGGGGGCTGGATTCGGGTGTACCTTCCTACATACACTCTAAGGGTACGTGCACACTGCGGAATGGCAAAGGATAACCCTTTGTGCATTCCGCAGCTGGCACCCACCGGCGGACTGATGCGAGCGTGCGTCTCCGTCCGTATCATAGACTCCATTCTATGCACGGGTGGATTCCGCTCTCCGTCCAATGTGTTCATTCTTTGGACGGACAATGGAATCCGCCCATGCATAACATGGAGTCTATGACACGGGTGGAGACGCGCGCCTGCATCAGTCTGCCGGTGGGTGCCAGCTGCGGAATGCACAAAGGGTTATCCTTCGCCGTTGCGTGAAGGATAAGTGTACCCTGAGGTACTCTCACAGAGTTTGTAGAATTTTACGCCATACCGCCATCTCTTATTGGGACGGTACTGGCGGAAAAGATATGTTTGGGGGGCAGCGTATGCTACGCTACCCCCCAGACACGTCACTAGATGATGAGGATGAGGATGAATGGAGGAAAGAAGGACCCCCCATTCATCCTCACTGGCTGTTTTGTGTCGGAGACAATAATAGTGTATGCGTCCGATACCGAAAACGCCCTGGGGGCCATTTTTATATGGGGATTGGTATATGGGGTATGTAGTGGTGTAGTGTAAAACTTTATTCAATGTAGTGTAGTGTAATGTAGTGTTTTTTACGTGTTTTTTTTAACATTCAGTATAAAAAAAAAAAAACCTACGCCAGAAATGGTGTTGCTGATAAATGCCGCACTTATCACCAGACCGTGGCAGTAGGATATAGAAAAAAACAACCTATGCCAAAAAGGATGAGTCGCTGGTTAGCAGCGCACTTACGTGCAATGCTGATCAGCAGTCAGCGGCGGTAGGGTGCGGAAAATAAAAAAAAAAATTTGAAAAAAACAAAACAAAAAAAAAACATTTTCTAAATGCTGAACATCCCTGTAGCTACTGATAAGTGTATAATATACACTTATCAGCCGCTAGGGGGCAGTATTCCGGAAAAAGACGAAGTTAGACGACGAGGGACCCGAAAAAAGCCGAATGGGAGCGCCGGAAATAGCCGAAGAGGATGCGCAGACCCGGAAGACGCCGATCGGGACCCCGGATCCGGTGAGTATGGCCCAAATACCTGCTCTGGACCCCTCAGCTACCTACCTATCTGAATTGATCAGCCAATAGCGGCGATCGTCAGCAAGGGGGGGGGGGGGTTAATCACCCCCCGTGCCGACAAGCTATGGTGGTCTACTGTTAGTAACAGCAGCCATCATTACCCGATCGCCTTGGGGGCACTTATATCGCCGTGATCGGCCGGTCGGTCCCGGCCGGCTGATCACGGCGATCGGGACCGTGGCATCGGGCCACCATTACTTTTATCAGTAATGGCGGTCGGTGCCGTCCTCGGACAGCACCGACCGCCATTTTTTTCCGGGTCACCGATGACCCGGAAAGCTGCAGATCGCCGCTATTGGCTCATCTGAATTAATCAGCCAATAGCGGCGATCATCAGCATGGGGGGGGGGGGTTAATCACCCCCCCGTGCCGACAAGCTATGGTGGTCTGCTGTTATTAACAGCAGCCATCATTACCCGATCGCCGCGTGTTTACACGCAGCGGCCGGGTAAACATCGGGCGTAAATTTACGCCCTGGTGCATTAAGTACCAGGCTGCGAGGGCGTAAATTTAAGCCCGATGTCGTTAAGGTGTTAAGCAATGACAGGTGTGCTAAGTATTTTTGGTTTCGATCGAATTTGTTATTTTTAAGAAATTTACGTTTAAAGACCATAAGTTTTCCTTAAAAAAAATGATGAAATTCAACCAGCCAATCACAACATATATGCAAATAGCGGAAATGTAGCAGCCAATAGAAACTCGCAGGTCCTTCACTGAACAACATGCACTTAGTCATATGTCCCTTTTGGCTGATAGAAGATGGCAGGTAATTATCTTTTTGTCTCACTGACATAAATACAGATTTCCACAATTTGACCAATTTTCTTTACCATTATAAGCCACTGTGCTCTTAAAAGGAGAAGTCCGGGAAAATTTTTTATTAAAGTATTGTATTGTCCCCTAAAAGTTATACAAATTACCAATATACACTTATTACGGGAAATGCACATAACAGGCTTTTTTCCCTGCACTTAATACTGTATCAAGGCTTCACTTCCTGGATAACATGATGATGTCATGACCCAACTCCCAGAGCTGTACGGGCTGTGGCTGCTGGAGAGGATGATTGCAGAGGGACACAGGACACTGGGGGGACACTGAGCATCCCCCTGCCATCATCCTCTCCAGCAGCCACAGCCCACACAGATCTGGGAGTCAGGTTGTGACATTACCATTTTATCCAGAAAGTGAAGCCTTGATGCAGTAGTAATTGCAGGGAAAAAAGAACTTTATAAGCATTTCCCGTAATAAGTGTATATTGGGGATTTGTATAACTTTTGGGGGGGCAATACAATACTTTAATACAAATTTTTGCTGGACTCCCGTTTAAAGGGCTGGTACAAAAGTCACTCTTAAAGGGTTGGTACCAAATAGAGATGAGCGAACCTGCCGAGGTTCGGGTTCGTATGAACCTGAACTTTCGGCTTCTGACTGCCGCTGTCTGCCCGCTCTGTGGAGAGGGTGGATACAGCCAGAGGACCACCTGGAAAACTGGGATAGAGCCATAGCCAAAGGCTGTATCCCAGTTTTCCAGGCGGTCCTCCGGCTGTATCCACCCTCTCTACAGAGCGGGCAGACAGCGGCAGTCAGAAGCCGAGAGTTCAGGTTCATACAAACCAGAACCTCATCAGGTTCGCTCATCTCTAGTACCAAAGTCACTCATAAAGGAATGGTGCCAAAGTCACTCTTAAAACTATAGTGCCAAAGCCGCTCTTAAAGGGACAGGGCCACATTAGCTTATAAAGGGACTGTACCAAAGTTACTATAAAGGGACAGTATCAAATTAGCTCTTAAAGGGACTGTACTAAAGTCATTATTAAAGGGACAGTATCAAAGGCGCTTATAAAGGGATGCTACCAAAGTTGCTCTTGAATGGACAGTACCAAAGTTGCTCTTAAAGCGGTGGTAGCAGAGTTGCTCTTCAATGGGCTGTAACAAAGTCACTCTTAACTTGTAAGTGACCCCTAATATGCCTTTTTACTGACCTATAAAGTGTGCCTTATTCCTATACACACACCTTTTTGGACTTATTGGAATAAATAAATGCCGTGCTCCTGTGACCGCATCACATGAGATCAACGCAGAGAATCCTCCCCTCCGGGTAGTTTCACCCATTAAATGTTGCTGTCAAACTCCTCCCCCCCCCATAATAAAATCACAGTTTATGACAGTTTTTCCTCCATACAAAATAAATTGTAACATAAAAAAGCTATACATGTTTAGTATTGCCACATCCGTAACAACCCAAGCTATAAAATGCTACTATCATTTATACTCCATGGTTCACGCTGTAAACAATATTTAATTTTTTTTTTTAAATGTTATCAATAAAAATTATGCATCATCCCACAAAACATGAATCCGCAAACAGCTATGTGACAAGAAAAATACAAACAATATGGATCTTGCAATGTGGCGACAGTGTTTTCACTATTTTTTCAAGAAAATGTTTCTACTGTGCCAAAGTGGTAATAGTTAAAAACAAACTATGCAAATTGGTATTGGCAAATGGCTTGGTCATTAAGGCTCAAAATAGGCCAGCCACTAAGGGGTTAAAGGGGCAGTACCAAAGTCGCTCTTAAAGGGACGGTACCAAGTTCGCTCTTCAAGGGGCAATACCTAAGTTGCTTTAAAAGGGACAGTACGTAAGTAGCTCTTAAAAGGACGGCACTACAGTTGCTCTTAAAAGGAGGGTACTAAATTTGGGAGGGTATAAAGGGTTAAAGTTTATCTTAAAGGGAGGTCACTAGAGATGAGTGAACCTCGAGCATGCTCGAGTCCATCCAAACCCGAACGTTCGGCATTTGATTAGCGGTGGCTGCTGAACTTGGATAAAGACCTAAGGCTAAGTGGAAAACATGGATATTGGATGGATTTTGTAGAAATTTAACAACCTCCTTGAGGCCCTTTTATTAAATCTCCCAAATTGTGTTTTTCATGTCTTTTCTATTTGCTTTCCAAACTGGATAAATTGTACAAAGAGAAACAATCTCTTGACTTTTGTGTAATAATTTTGTAGGTATGCTCTGTGACCTGTTCCGAGGTCATTTTACAGGAAAGAGGAATGATCTTATGTTATCCATCTAATCATGTCACCATTCACTATAAACCTGTGTGCGATGATAAGGTGGAGAATGCTGCTATCTCCATAAACAGAATGTGGTCAGAATGAAAGCTTAAGATTTAAGGATAATTTTATGATCACACATTCTAAAAGAACAAACTGTTCACTTTATCATCCCAACCTTTGATAGCCTTGCCCTTTTCCAGTAGCCTTTGCAAAATAATGTGGAAAGTGTTCATGTGTAATGGCACCAAAGGACTCCTCTTTTAGGAACAGACCTCTACTTTTAGGGTGCCTTCACACCTACTGAGTTTGCAGCAAATTTCACGATGACATTTCCTCAGTGAAATCTGCTGCAATACTTAGTACCATTATAGTCTATGGCCCGGCATGTTTTTTTTGTTATTTTTTCACCAGAATGTAGTGACCGCCTTATTTAACTTATTAGCTGCCATGCCACTAAAAATAATAAACAGCCCATGCTTACTTGCCCGCGCTCCTACTTCAGTCTCTGGGTCCCTGCCAGCAGTGAAATCCACTGTGAACTTTGTATGTGTGAAAACGACTCTTAACCCTTTAAGGACAGAGCAAATTTCGATTTTTGCGTTTTCGGTTTTTCCTCCTTGTGCATAAAAGGCCATAGCACTTGCATTTTTCCACCTAGAGACCCACATGAGCCCTTATTTTTTGCGTCACTAATTGTACTTTGCAATGACAGGCTGAATTTTTCCATAAAGTACACTGCGAAACCAGAAAAAAATTTAAAGTGTGGTGAAATTGAAAAAAAAAACGCATTTTGTTTATTTGGGGGAAATGTGTTTTTACGCCATTCGCCCTGGGGTAAAACTGACTTGTTATATATGTTCCTCAAGTCGTTACGATTAAAACGATATGTAACATGTATAACTTATATTGTATCTGATGGCCTGTAAAAAATTTAAACCATTGTCAACAAATATACAACACTTAAAATCGCTCCATTCCCAGGCTTATAGCGCTTTTATCCTTTGGTCTATGGGGCTGTGCGAGGTGTCATTTTTTGCGCCATGATGTGTTCTTTCTATCGGTACCTTGATTGCGCATATACGACTTTTTGATCGCTTTTTATTACAATTTTTCTGGATTTGATGCGACCAAAAATGCGCAATTTTGCACTTTGGGATTTTTTTGCGCTGACGCCATTTACCGTGCGAGATCAGGAATGTGATTAATTAATAGTTTGGGCGATTACGCACGCGGCGATAGCAAACATGTTTGTTTATGTATTTATTTATTTACTTTTATTTATAACCTGGGAAAAGGGGGGTGATTCAGACTTTTATTAGGGGAGGGGGATTTTTACTATTAACAACACTTTTTTTTTTACTTTTACACTTATACTAGAAGCCCCCCTGGGGGACTTCTAGTATAAGTGCTTTGATCTCTCATTGAGATCTCTGCAGCATAGATATGCTGCAGAGATCCATGAGATAGGCACTCGTTTACTTCCGGCTGCTGCAGCCGGAAGTAAACGAGTGCCGAGCCGGGGACGGCGCCATCTTGGAGCGGTCCCCGGCCGGCTTCATTTGCGGAGATCGCTCCTCCGGGATAACATCCCGGAGGAGCGATCTCCCCACTAGACACCAGGGATGACGCTGCGTCCGGTAATCGGATGCAGCTGTCATGTTTGACAGCTGCATCTGATTACTGTATTAGCGGGCACGGCGATCGGACCGTGCCCGCTAATACCTACGGTCCCGGGCTACACGCGGCACCCGGGACCGGCGCGGTTCAGAGCGGGGCCGCCGCGCGGCCCCGCTCTGAACTCCCTTACCGGCATCAGGGCGTAAATTTACGCCCGATGTCGTTAAGGGGTTAAAGGGGTGCTCCGGCGGGGGGCACTTTTTGGGGGGGACCGGGGAGGAGGTGGCTGAAATAAAAGACGTCCACTTACCTCTCCTTTTCCAGCGGCGGGTCCCGCATCACAGCGCTCCGGTGCCCGGTTCCCGGCCGCTTCCGGGTGTCTGACGCGGGCCTGAGACGTGACGTCTCAGGTCCGCTCAGCCGTTTGAAGTCCGCTCGGATCCCGCCTCCTTCACTGAGTGGCTGAGCGGCCCTGAGACGTAGCGTCTCGGGCGGCGTCAGACACCCGGAAGCGGCCGGGGACCGGAGCGCCGCGATGATTGAGCCGCCGCTGGAACCAGGGAGGTAAGTGCATGTCTTTTATTTCAGCTTCCTCCTCCCCGGTCCCCCCAAAAAAGTGCCCCCACACTGGAGCACCCCTTTAAAGGAATTGTCCAGAGATTTCTGAAAATATATACTGTCAATACGCCATGCACAACTCTTGGCAGCTGTGGCAGATGCGATGACTGCTACGATGGCACGAGCAATGAGTGGCACATATGCTAAACCTTCAGTATAGGACTATACCTGGAATTGCACATAATCCATTCCACGGATGCATTCAAAATAGGTAACATGCTCACAAGGGGTCTGCCACGCACAATACAAAGTCAGCACCTTGGGTCAGGTCCGAGTGTTGACATATTCCCTTTAACTTGATGAATCGTACACGTTTTACTATGTTAGCTGAGATGGAGATACACTGTTAGGGGTTTCAGATCACTATATATAGTCAACTACCAGCATTTTATCTTGTAGAAGAAGTTTTAATGCCACAAAAATTTACTGTGAAGATTACTCCCATCTGCTTCACATTCTCCTTTTAAGATGTGGCTGCGTTTGAGCAGCAGAAGGTTGAGGTTTCAAAGGCCAGTTTACAATCTTCTTAAAAGAATAATGTCAATGTCATTCATTTAGAAAGGATCATACCATTAAAATATTTTTAGATCAGCAGGTCTGTCATTACTGTATCAGTGTTTCAAGGTTAATTACAGATCCAGAAGGATCTGCTGAGCTGCTCTGATGTAAATGTTCGCACCGAGCTGTCATTAATCAGTTCTGTAAGGAGATGCAGAATGAGAAAATCCATAGTCATGCATATATCATTTGCATCTTCAGTGCTGAGTTATTCCAACCAATGCATCTTCTTTGCAATTGCAAAGAAAATACAATAGAAGAGCAGAGATTATTATGTGTTCGCTGTTTTTTAATTCTCAATTCAGCGTACTCAGCATACTCTAGTCTATAGACTGCTTTTTACTATGGAACCACTACCACTAAATTGTCTTGGCTGGAGTACTCACAACTACAATTTTTTTCTCAGCCCTCATGGGCAACGCAGCAACCTAGTTTCCACACTTTCATCTTTTAAATCTTTGTTCCTGATGGACTTGCCCCTGGCATGCTATCTCTCAAACCTACAACCATCCTCAGGACACTGAGGCTGAGAATCCATCTGGGTTCTGGGGTGCATAGGAAACGTACTTAACCCCTTAACCAATTTTGACGTTCAGGGATGTCATCATGGGTTAAAGGATGTACAGAGAGGGCTATCAGCACCTGGGCACAGCGGCTATTACCCAGCTCTGCTGAATACCCAAATAAAAGGAGGTCCACAAATCCACACAGTGCTCCTTTAGGTCTTAGGTCTGTTTTTAACCCCTTCACTACCAAAGGTCATTGATGCACGGATGTCCAGGTCAAATTAAAGGAGTGTTCCTCCTTGCCTTCTAGGAGCCATAATGCTTTTATTTTTTCCACCTACGGGGCTGGTTGGGGCATGGGATGTGGTTTTTGTGCCATGATCTATAATTTTTATTGGTATGATATTGATGTAAAAGAAAATTGTTATTGCTTTTTATTTATTTTGGTGCTGATATGTAATTATAAAAATAATCCTGGTCTTTTTTTCTCATTTTGTTTATGCTGTTCACCATGCAATAACAATATTGTTATATTTTAATAGATTAGACAATTTATGATACCATATGTGTTTGTTTATTTATTTTTATATTTTTATCTCTATAATGGGAAAGGGGATGATTTTACCTTTTTAGGGTGCCTTTACACGTATCGTATCGCTGCGTTTTTATCGCTGCGTGTTTGGTGCGATTTTTACATGCGAGTTTTGATTTCCATGTCGAAATCAAAACTCGCATGTAAAAATCGCACAAAAAAACGCAGCATTAAAAACGCAGCGATACGGTACATGTGAAGGCACCCTAAAAATATTTAAAACATTCTTTTTACACTTTATCAGTCTCCCTAGGGGACTATTACATGCAATCATTAGACTGCATATACTGATCATTGCTATGCGGATGGGGGGGCGAGGGGAGATGAAAAATGTGTCCCCCACCCCCCAGAAAAAAACCCCTAATGGCCGATCACTAACCTTCCCCTCCGCAGGCAGCCATCACTGTGAACAGACTATGCCTGTTCACAGTGATGGAAAAGAAAAAAATATGAATGTTCCATGCACTCCACCACCAGAGGTAGCGGAGAGCATAGGGAAAGTGATTCGGGACCACCCAGTGTGGTCCCAGTACAAGCGATATGGCGGTACTATAGCGCTGATCGCTTGTACCCAGTGCAGGGATACACTTTTTATCCCCTGTCACCATAAATCATTGGTGACAGGGGATAAAAAGTGATACTGTGCCCCCCCCCCAAGTCGACAGTGACCCCCTCCAGATTGCCCGTAACCACGCCAGATTGCCATAACCCACCAGATTGTCCGTAGCCCCCCCCCCCCAGATTACCCATAACCACTGCAGGTTGCCCGTAACCGCCCCAGGTTGCCCGTAACCACCCCAGATTCCACGAAACCCCCCAGATTGTCCGTAATCACCACAGATTGCTCATAACCACACCAAATTATGTGTATCCACCCCAGATTACCTATAAGAACTTCAGTTTATCCGTAACCACCCCAGATTGTCTGCAACCACCCCAGATTGTCTGTAACCACCACAGATTTTCCGCAACCCTCCCCAGATTGTCTGTAACCACCCCAGATTGTCTGTAACCACCCCATGTTGTCCATAACCACCAGAGATTGCCCATAACAACCACAGGTTGTCTGTAACCACCGCACTTTGCCCGTAACCATCCCAGATTGTCTGTAAGCACCGCACATGGCCCATAACCACCACAGGTTGTCTGTAACCACTGCACATTTCCCGTGACCACCCCAGATTGTCTGTAAGCACCGCACATTGCCCAAGACCACCCCAGATTGTCTGTAAGCACAGCACATGGCCCGTGACCACCCCAGATTGTCTGTAAGCACCGCACACTGCCCGTGACCACTCCAGATTGTCTGTAAGCACCGCAGGTTGCCAGTAACCACCACAGGTTGTCTGTAACCACTGCACATTTCCTGTGACCACCCCAGATTGTCTGTAAGCATCGCACATTGCCCGAAACCACCCCAGGTTGCCCGTAACCACCCCAGGTTGCCCGTAACCACAAATGCTCACCACACCCCAAGATTAATTATTTGAGGGGTTTACTTTCCAAAACGGGGTGATTTATAGGGAGATTTTACTATAGGGGCACTGTAAACGCACCTGACGCTCACAAACTTCTTCAGCAAAATCTGGATTTAAAATGCTAACTGGCGCTCCTTCCCTTCTGAGCCCGGCTGTATTCCCATACAGTGATTTATGCCCACAGATGGGTTACCGTTGTATTCAGAAGAACCTTTGTTACAAATTTTGGGGTACGTTTTTTTCTCCTGTTCCTCTTGAAATGAACATATTATTGGAAAAATTCTAGTGTTTAATTTTTAATGTCTAATTTTGAATACTTTCCTCTAATACCTGGGGGGTCAAAATGCACTGCAAACGCACCAGAAACTTCTTCAAAATCTGCATTAAAAAAGCTAATTGGCACTCCTTCCCTTCTGAACTATGCTGTGTGCCAATACAGTGGTTTATATCCTCATATGAGGTACCATTGTACTCAGGAGAACCTGCGTTACAAATTTTGGGGTGAAAATGAGAAACTTTAATCTAAACGTATATATTATTGGAAAAATTAATTTTCCATTTTGTACGGCCTAATGGTAAATACTTGGGGGTTTCCAGGATACAAGCCTCCTAAATCTTCTTAAAAAGGACTGGTACCCTAAAAAAGTAAAATATGTTTACCAAATTATGCCAGAATAAAGAAGACATATTGGTTATGTGATTTAATAACTAATTTATGTGCTATGGCTTCCTTTTTGTAGAAGCAGAGAATTTCAAAGTTCATAAAATGCAAATTTTTTAATTTTTTCATATTTTGATATTTTTCACAAAAAACACACAAAGTAGTGACCAAATTTTGCCACTAACATAAAGTGCCATATGTTACAAAAAAACAGAATCACTCGCATACGTTAAAGCATCACTGAGATATGAGTGCATAAAGCGAGACAGGTCAGATTTTGAAATATGAGCCTGGTCATTAAGGCCCAAACTAGCTGCAGCACCATAGGGTTAAGGAGTTAAAAGGAGAAGTCCAGCAAAAATTTTATTACAGTATTGTATTGCCCCCCTAAAGTTATACAAATCACCAATATACACTTAACATGGGATATGCTTATAAAGTGCTTTTTTCCCTGCATCAAGGCTCCACTTCCTGGATAAAATGGTGATGTCATGCCCCAACTCCCAGAGCTGTGCAGGCTGTGGCTGCTGGAGAGGATTATGGCAGAGGGACACTGAGGGACACAGGGCACTGGAGGGACACTGAGCATCCCCCTTCCATCACCCTCTCCAGCAGCCACAGCCCGCACAGCTCTGGGATTCGGGTCATGACATGACCATGTTATCCAGGAAATGAAGCCTTGATGCAGTAGTAAGTGCAAGGAAAAAAGCACTTTATGTGCATTTCCCATAATAAGTGTACACTGGTGATTTGTATAACTTTTGGGGGGCAATAAAATACTTTAATAAAAATTTTGGCCGCACTTCTCCTTTAAGCTTAAATCACTTAGATTACATACAGTAATTGCTGCTGTAATGCTACTTTCATATATCAGTAATTTCTGGTCTGCAAATAAGGACAGAATATAGACACACTCATTCCTATGATCCCTTATACACATCTGTAATGTTAACCCATTAAGGACACATGATACATCATGTGTCCACTTTGGGGATTCAGAGAGGGGTTACCCAAAGACCCCACTCTGAATCCTGCCGCTCCCGGCTGCTATGTGACAGTCGGGGACCACGGCATTTAACAGGCGCAGACTGAACACCGCACCTGCTAATAAAGAGTGTTAAATGCAGCTGTCATAACTGACAGCTGCATTTAAATGCCTCTTATCGCCCCTCTGTGGTGGCCTAGTGGTGGGATTGCCCCCCCCCCCACCACTGCGATGTGATTGCGGAGGGGCGATCCGTTCATCTTATCTAGCCAGGCCTTAGTGTCGCAATGACGCTGATCCCGGCTCAGCAATCAGTAGATCTGGGCTGCAGCAGGACAGAGCAATGCAGCAATGATCTAATCGAACATTTTCAGGCTTAGGGTACAAACACACACAGCGTATATGCAGCAGATACGCAGCAGATTTGATGGTGCAGATTTGATGCTGTGTTCGGTTATATAGATCTAATCTGCTGCATATCTGCTGCGTATCTGCTGCGTATTTGCTGCGTATCACAGCAGTAAATACGCAGCGTATATGCCGTATGTGTTTGTACCCTTAAGCTTTATTTGTCAGATTGACACAAACGCTGGGGAGGGGATGGTGTAGGGTGCAGGACGCTTCTCCTGTGCTGCAGCCGTTCCGGGACTCCTCAGACTGAGGAAGGTACGGAGCCCCGTAACAACCGCAGCACAGCAGACGCGTCCTGCACCCTACACTATCCCCTCCCCAGCATTTGTGTCAATCTGACAGCTTAAGTCTGAAACTGGATATGGTGAGTGCGGCATTCCTTTTCTTCATTACAAGTTTCCACTTCACTGCACTCTGCATATGCCCAGCACCCCATTCGGTTGCTTCATTTTATGTTGGTTCCTCCGCAGTCTGAGTCTCCCAAGATACAGCTTATACATATAGTGTAGTGCCGGTGCCCTGTACCTTGCCTGCATTCTGCATGCTGTATTAAATATACTACACTAAATATACTATACTGTATTACATATACTACACTTTTTGAATCACCCCCCTTTTTCCATTTTATAAATAAAAATAAATAAACAAACACATTTGGTATCACCACGTGCATATTCACCCGAACTAATAAATTATCACATTTCTGACCATGCACTTTAAACAGCGTAAGTGCAAAAAAAATTCCAAAGAACAACATTTTTGGTCATATCAATCCAGAAAAATAGTTATAAAAAGTGATCAAAAAGTCGCAGCCATAGACAAAAAAAATGATAGCGTTATAAGGATGGCAATAGAGCAAATTTAACCCCTTAGTGACCGCAGATACAGCTTTTTACAGCGGTCACTAATGGGCTTTATTCTGCTGCCATCAGCTTTTTACGGCGAGAATAATGTAGTGGCGCCGGTAAGGAGGTAGCTGAGGGGTTGGGGGCGGTGTGTGTGGTCCGTCCCAGCCGGCCCCAGTACGGTCGATCGCCGTTATTAAAGTTATAACGGCGGCTGCCAGTACCAGGCATTACCGGCGCCGCTGCATGCCTTCATCTCCCCTCACCGTGAATCCACGGGGAGGGGAGATGAAAAAGTTTCTCTCCCCACCCCCTAGACTAACCCCCTAGTAAGGAATACCTAAACCCTCCACTACCAGGGCGACCATCTCATCCAAGTTGGCCGCCCCCATCACTGTGAACAGACTATTCTTCTTCCTCCTCTTCTTCTGTCTTGTCAGTCAATGCCTCATAAAAACACAGAAAAATGCAACAGCTCACCGCAACAGCAAGATACAGACCCACCATAGACATGAAAATAATTAAAAGCAGCCCCCCCAACTGCCCAAAAAATTCCCACAAAAATAATGAGTCTCTTGGTTACTATTTGCAAACAGCGTAAACTGCCTCACCACGATAAGGTGGACTCATATCGAGGCAGACCCTACACTGTATGTACACTATGGCCTCTCCATGATGTATAATACGCCTATGCTCTGGGCATGCAAGATCCGTCTAATACCTGCAAAAATAATTGCACCACCTGGGTGAGACAGGTGGAGTGCACGACCAAATAGAGGCAGCCACTCCCCGAACTGGAACACAGAAAAAAAAGGAAAAAATTGGTCAGCTCTCCTAGAACACTGTTCACACTAGTCAGGAGCACGTTGCCATGGCTGAAATTGCAAACACACAAAAACACAGAAAAATGCAACAGCTCACCGCAACAGCAAGATACAGACCCACCATAGACATGAAAATATTTTTGTGGGAATTTTTTTGGGCAGTTTGGGGGGCTGCTTTTAATTATTTTCATCTCTATGGTGGGTCTGTATCTTGCTGTTGCGGTGAGCTGTTGCATTTTTCTGTGTTTTTGTGTGTTTGCAATTTCAGCCATGGCAACGTGCTCCTGCCTAGTGTGAACAGTGTTCTAGGAGAGCTGACCAATTTTTTCCTTTTTTTTCTATGTTCCAGTTCGGGGAGTGGCTGCCTCTATTTGGTCATGCACTCCACCTGTCTCACTCAGGTGGTGCAATTATTTTTGCAGATATTAGACGGATCTTGCATGCCCAGAGCATAGGCGTATTATACGTCATGGAGAGGCCATAGTGTACATACAGTGTAGGGTCTGCCTCGATATGAGTCCACCTTATCGTGGTGAGGCAGTTTACGCTGTTTGCAAATAGTAACCAAGAGACTCATTATTTTTGTGGGAATTTTTTGGGCAGTTGGGGGGGGCTGCTTTTAATTATTTTCATGTCTATGGTGGGTCTGTATCTTGCTGTTGCGGTGAGCTGTTGCATTTTTCTGTGTTTTTGTGTGTTTGCAATTTCAGCCATGGCCTAGTGTGAACAGTGTTCTAGGAGAGCTGACCAATTTTTTCCTTTTTTTTCAATGCCTCATAACATCCACATGTCCACTATTGGTCAATAGAAGATGGAAGGTCCTTAACGATTTTGTCTCACTGACATGAGTAAGATTTTCATGGTAACCAAGCAATGATCTTTACCATTATAAGTAGCAGAGTTCACACAGTAAAGTAGCAGAGCTGAGGGCACAGTACCCAAGCTGGTCTTAAAGGGACAGTTTATAGGTCACTCAAAGCGTTGCCACAAAAGTCGCTCCTTAACCCCTTCCCCCAATATGACGTCCAGGGACGTCATGAAAAGCAGTGGCAGAATGCATCATGACGTCCCTGGACGTCATGCTTTCCCTGCCTCCCCCCTCTGTCCCTAGGTGAGATCGGGCAGCAGGAGGAGGCTGTGTCACACAGCATCCTCCCGCTGCCACTGCCCGGAGGGGGGCCGCGCTCCCCCCCGGGCAGTTAACCCCATAAACTCCGTGGTCAATGCGACCGCAGCGTCTATGGGGAGATTCAGTGTCCCCCGCCGATCGGGCGGCGGGGGGAGGCTGCAGAACGCTGCCTACCCCCACCGCCACTCAGTCTGTGTCCCCCGGCCCCCTCCCCTCGTCCTCCGATACCGGCGGATCGCCGCTACTACCGTTTTAGCGGCGATCCGCCGGTACCGGGCATTACCGGCGGCGCCTATAGCTTTCATCTCCCCCCACCGTGAGGGGGAGATGAAAAATGTCCCCTCAGACCCCAGATCAGCCCCCCGATCACCCTACCCGGGCGGCCATCAGATCCAAGATGGCCGCCCCCATCCCTCCGAACAAACGATGTTTGTTCGCAGGGATGGAAATTAATTAGTGATCAAAGCCCCATGCTCTCCGCCACCGGAGGTAGCGGAGAGCATGGGGCAGTGATCGGGGACCCCCCCGTGTGGCCCCGTGGTAAGCGATCGGCGGTATATACTATATACCGCCGATCGCCTGTTCCCAGTGCTGATCAGCACTTTTTATCCCCTGTCACCATAAATCATTGGTGACAGGGGATAAAAAGTGTCACCGTGCCCCCCCCCCAAGTCGCCCCCCACCCCCCCAGTCACCCCCGTCCCCCAGTCACCCCCCCTTCCCCACATACGTTACCTGATCCACGGAGCTCCGTCCTCCTCGACGTCCAGTACAAAAAGTGAAAAACATACAAAAAAATAAAACACACACTTTTTATTATAGTGATAATTGCACTTTACTCCCAGATTACCCCTAGCCCCCCCAAAGTACCCGTAACCACCGCAGGTTGCCCATATCCGCCCCAGATTGCACGTAATCACCGCACATTGCCCATAACCACCGCACATTGCCACTAACCACCGCACGTTGCCACTAACCACCACACGTTGCCCATAACCACCGCACGCTGCCCATAACCACCGCACGTTGCCCATAACCACCGCACGTTGCCACTAACCACCGCACGTTGCCCATAACCACCGCACGTTGCCCATAACCACCGCACGTTGCCCATAACCACCACACATTGCCCATAACCACCGCACGTTGCCCATAACCACCGCACGTTGCCCATACCCACCGCACGTTGCCCATAACCACCGCACGTTGCCTGTAACCACCCCAAATTGCCAGTGAGCCCCTCCAGATGGTCCGTAATCAGCCCCGATTGCCCGTAACCCCCCCATATTGCACGTAACCACTGCACGTTGCCTCTAACTCACACTCACACGTTGCCAGTGACCCCCTCCAGATTGCCCGTAACCACACCAGATTGCCGTAACCACCCAAAATTAGATGTACCCACCCCTGATTACCTATAAGCACTTCAGTTTATCCGTAACCACCCCAGATTGTCTGTAACCACCCCATGTTGCCCATAACCACCGCAGATTGTCTGTAACCACCCCATGTTGCCCGTAACCACCACAGATTGTCTGTAACCCCCCCAGGTTGCCCGTAACCACCACAGATTGTCTGTAACCACCCCATGTTGCCCGTAACCACCGCAGATTGTCTGTAACCCCCCCAGGTTGCCCCTAATCACATGTAATTCCCACCAGATTGCCTCTAACCACCGCACGTTGCCTCTAACTCACACACGTTGCCAGTGACCCCCTCCAGATTGCCGTAACCACCCAAAATTACATGTACCCACCCCTGATTACCTATAAGCACTTCTGTTTATCCGTAACTACCCCAGATTGTCTGTAACCACCCCATGTTGCCCGTAACCACCGCAGATTGTCTGTAACCACCCCATGTTGCCCCTAATCACATGTAATTCCCCCCAGATTGCCTCTAACCACCGCACGTTGCCTCTGACCACCGCACGTTGCCCCCGACCACCGCACGTTGCGCCCGACCACCGCACGTTGCGCCCGACCACCGCACGTTGCCTCCGACCACCGCACGTTGCCTCCGACCACCGCACGTTGCCTCCGACCACCGCACGTTGCCCCCGACCACCGCACGTTACAGGTTCCCATCCCAGATTACCTATAAGCACTTCAGTTTATCCGTAACCACCCCACATTGCCCGTTACCACCCCACGTTTCCCATTACCACCCCACGTTGCCCGTAACCACCGCAGGTTGCCCGTAACCACCCCAGATTACCCGTAATCACCCCACATTACCTGTAATCTCATTTTTTTATTGTATTTTAGTAACTGCGCTATTCTAATAACCATTACTAGCTGCGGTTTTGCTCAAGCAAATTGGCGCTCCCTTCCTTCTGAGCCCTGCTGTGTGCCCATACAGTGGTTTATGCCCACATATGGGGTACCGTTGTACTCAGGAGAACCTGCGTTACAGATTTTGGGGTACATTTTTTCTCCCATTCCTCGTGAAATTGAGAAATTTTAAACTAAACGAACATATATTGGAAAAATTCGAGTTTTTCATTTTTACTGTCTTATTTTGAATACTTTCCTCTAATACCTGTGGGGTCAAACCGCTCACTGCACCCCAAGATGAATTCTTTGAGGGGTGTACTTTCCTAAATGGGGTGACTTTTGGGGGGGGTTCTCTTCTGCTGACACTACAGGGGCACTGCAAACGCACCTGGCGCTCAGAAACTTCTTTGGAAAAATCTGCACTGAAAATGCTAATTGGCGCTCCTTCCCTTCTGAGCCCGGCTGGGTGCCCATACAGTGGTTTATGCCCACATATGGGGTACCATTCTACTCAGGGGAACCTGCGTTACAGATTTGGGCATGCAGCTTCTCTCCTGTTCCTCGTGAAATTGAGAAATTTCAAACTAAACAAACATATTATTGGAAAAATTCAAGTTTTTCAATTTTACTGTCTTATGTTGAATACTTTCCTCTAATACCTGTGGGGTCAAAATGGTCACCACACCGCAAGATGAATTCTTTGAGGGGTGCACTTTCCAAAATGGGGTGACTTTTGGGGGGTTCTCTTCTACGAACACTACAGGGGCTCTGCAAACGCACCTGGCGCTCAGAAACTTCTTCAGCAAAATCTGAACTGAAAATGCTAATTGGCGCTCCTTCCCTTCTGAGCCCTCCTGTGTGGCCATACAGTGGTTTATGCCCACATATGGGGTACCGTTGTACTCAGGAGAACCTGCGTTACAAATTTTGGGGTGCGGATTCTCTCATGTTCCTTGTGAAATTGAGAAATTTTAAACTAAACGAACATATTATTGGAAAAATTCGAGTTTTTCATTTTTACTGTCTAATTTTAAATACTTTGCTCTAATACCTGTGGGGTCAAAATGGTCACCACACCCCAAGATGAATTCTTTGAGGGGTGTACTTTCCAAAATGGGGTGACTTTTGGGGGGGTTCTTTTCTACAGACACTACAGGGGCGCTGCAAACGCACCTGGCGCTCAGAAACTTCTTCAGCAAAATCTGCACTGAAAATGCTAATTGGCGCTCCTTCCCTTCTGAGCCCCGCTGTGTGCCCATACAGTGGTTTATGCCCACATATGGGGTACCGTTGTATTCAGGAGAACCTGCGTTACAATTTTTGGGGTACTTTTTTTCTCTTTTTCCTTGTGAAATTGAGAAATTTCAAACTAAACGAACATATTATTGGAAAAATTTGTGTTTTTCATTTTTACTGTCTAATTTTGAATACTTTCCTCTAATGCATGTGGGGTCAAAATGCTCATCCTACCCCAAGATGAATTCTTTGAGGGGTGTACTTTTGAAAATGGAGTGACTTTTGGGGGGATTCTATTCTGCTGACACTACAGGGGCACTGCAAACGCACCTGGCGCTCAAACTTTTTAAAAAAGCTAATTGGCGCTCCTTCCCTTCTGAGCCCGGCTGTGTGCCCATACAGTGGTTTACGCCCACATATGGGGTACCGTTGTACTCAAGAGAACCTGCGTTACAAATTTTGGGGTGCATATTCTCTCATGTTCCTTTTGGAAAGGAGAAACTTTAATCTAAACATATATATTATTGGAAAATTAAAATTTTCGATTTTTTTAAGGCCTAATTGTGAATACTTTCCTCCAGCCCCTGTAGGGTTAAAATGCTCATTATACCCCTAGATTAATTCTGTAAGGTGTCTAGTTTCCAAAATGGGGTCACTTATGGGGGTTTCCAGTATACAAGCCTCCTAAACCCACTTAAAAAAAGAACTGGTCCATAAAAAAATCAGTTTTGGAAATTTTATGAAAATGTGATAATTTGCTAATAAATTTCTAAGCCCCATAACAGCGTAAAAAAGTTAAATATGTTTCCCAAATTATGCCAGAATAAAGATGACATATTGGTAATGTGATTTAGTAACTAATTTATGTGCTATGACTTTCTTTTTTAGAAGCAGAGAATTTCATAAGTTCATAAAATGCAAAATTTTCAAATTTTTCATGATATTTTGATGTTTTTCACAAAAAACACACAAAGTAATGACCAAATTTTGCCACTAATATAAAGTGCCATATGTGACGAAAAAACTATATCTCAGAATCGCTAGCATACGTTAAAGCATCACTGAGCTATAAGCGCATAAAGTGAGACAGGTCAGATTTTGAAAAATGAGCCTGGTCATTAAGGCCAAAACAGGCTGCGGAGGCAAGGGGTTAAGGGACTGTACCAAAGTTGCTCCTAAAGACACTGTACCAAAGTCGCTCTTAAAGGGAGGGTATATAGGATTAAAGTTTCTCTTAAAAGGAAGTCACTGTTAAAGGGGCGCTCTTTTCAAGCACTATGTATTTCCCTGGAAATGCAAATCTAGTTGTTAACATGGCGTAAGACACCGTCCGGGTCACAGAACGGCTGATGTCAAAGAAAATCATGGATCAACTTCATTTCTGATGAATTGGGATGTGGGCACATCCGTGTGCGGCTGCATCCCACTTCGCCGCTGCACGTTCCATCGTGTGAACTTATAGGTTCTCTGCGGCCAGAGTAATTCAGTTTTTCGTGCTGCCGTATGGCATCTCGGGCGGAGCGTGTACTATGTATACACTTTGGACGGGATTCCATTCATTCCCATACAAATTGCAACAACAGCCGTGATTTATACAACACATACGTTGTGTGAACATGGCCTTAGACTGTGTTTCCACATTTGCATTTGAGAACTGCAGAGGAAACGTGGTCTGTGGCCAGGTCCAGTGGCGTAGCTACCAAGGGCCGCTACCAAGGGGGGGCCTTCGATGCCCCCCCTTGCCACTGCACTGCCACCCTGGGACGGGCCCCCGGCTGCCACGCGGCTCCTGGCTCTGTCCCCTTCCCGCCCGCACACGCACCATATAGCTCTGTGCGTGCCGGGGATAGTACTTGCGGCGCAGGGAGCGTCTATAACAAGCGCCCTCTGTGCCGGACGTAACATCCCCGGCGCGCACAGAGCTCTATGGTGCGTGTGCGGCCGGGGACAGGAGAGAGCCAGGGGGCCGCGCGGCAGCCGACAGCCAGGCCGAGGAGAAGATAGACACGGCGAGGGAGCGAGTTGTCAGGTGAGTTGTGTGTTTGTTTTTTTTGCATATACTGGGGCCATTTATAAGGGGGAATACAATGGGGGCCATCTATAAGGGGGAATACAATGGGGGCCATCTATAAGGGGGAATACAATGGGGGCCATCTATAAGGGGGAATACAATGGGGGCCATCTATAAGGGGGAATACAATGGGGGCCATCTATAAGGGGGAATACAATGGGGGCCATCTATAAGGTGGATTACAATGGGGGCCATCTATAAGGGGGATTACAATGGGGGCCATCTATAAGGGGGATTTCAATGGCGGCCATCTATAAGTAGGATTACAATAGGGGCCATCTATAAAGGGGGATTACAATGGGGGCAATCTATAAAGGGGGATTACAATGGGGGCCATCTATAAGGCTGGGTTCACACTACGGATATTTCAGTCAGTATTGTGGTCCTCATATTGCAACCAAAACCAGGAGTGGATTAAAAACACAGAAAGGATCTGTTCACACAATGTTGAAATTGAGTGGATGGCCGCCATATAACAGTAAATAACGGCCATTATTTCAATATAACAGCCGTTGTTTTAAAATAACAGCAAATATTTGCCGTTAAATGGCGGCCATCCACTCAATTTCAACATTGTGTGAACAGATCCTTTCTGTGTTTTTAATCCACTCCTGGTTTTGGTTGCAATATGAGGACCACAATACTGACTGAAATATACGTAGTGTGAACCCAACCTTAAAGGGGATTACAATGGGGGCAATCTATAAAGGGGGATTACAATGGGGGCCATCTATAAGGGGGATTACAAAGGGGCCATCTATAGGTTGGATTACAATGGGGGCCATCTATAAGGGGGATTACAACGGGGGCCAATTATAAAGGGGGATTACAATGGGGGCCATCTATAAGGGTGATTACAATGGGGCCATCTATAAGGGGGATTACAATGGGGGGCATTTATAAGGGGGATTATAAAGGGGGATTACAATGGTGGACATCTATAAGAGGGATTACAATGGGAGCCATCTATAAGGGGGACCACACAGGGGGCCATCTTTAAGGGGGATAACATGGGGGGCCATCTATAAAGGGGACAACACCTAGGGGGGCATCTATAAGGATAAAACATTGAGGGGCCATCTATAAAGGAGACAACACAGGGGGCATCTATAAAGGGGGCATCTGTAAACATTGGGGGGGCCATCTATAAGGGGCACTACATGGGGAGTGTATGCAATAGGGCATGTACTAGAGTGGACCACACAGAGGGGGACATGTACTATAAGGTGGTCACATAGAGTCAGCCTACCCACAAAATGAGGGTGTAAAGGGGCCAATACAGATGTGCAGTTTGTAGAGAGATGAGGATGGTGACAGAGTGAGGAGCCTCATATGTCTGTCTGGCAGATTCTGTAAATTCGTGGCTCAGAGAAGTTGTCATAACGGCCCAGGGCAGATGGAGAAGATGAAAAGGGAAGAACTCCGATCGCCCCCCCCCCCCCCTCCGGAACGTTGTCCCGGCAGAGCAATCCACACATCCGGCTCGGGCTGGGGTCTGCGCCGTAGTGGCGCTGATCCCAGCTCGGCACTCGATTGCTTCCGGCTGCAGCAGCCGGAAGCAATCAAGTGCCTATCTCATTGATCTATGCTGTATAACTATACAGCATAGATCTCAATGAGAGATCAGTGTACTTATACTAGAAGTCCCCCAGGGGGATTTCTAGTATAAGTGTAAAAGTTAAAAAAAAAAAAAGTTTGAATCACCCCCCCTTTTCCAATGTTATAAATAAAAACAAATAAATGAACATGTTTGGTATCGCCGTGTGCGTAATGGCCCGAGCTATTAATTTATCATATTTCTGATCTCGCACGGTAAACTGTGTATGCGCAATAAATCCCCAAGTGCAAAATTCAGCATTTTGGTTGCATCAAATTCAGAAAAATTGTAATAAAAAGCAATCAAAAAGTCGCATATGCGCAATAAAGGTACCGATAGAAAATAAAGATCATGTCGCAAAAACTGACACCTCAAACAGCCCCATAGACAAAAGTATAAAAGCGCTATAAGCCTGGGAATAGAGCAATTTTAAGGAACATATATTTGTTAACAATGGTTTGAATTTTTTACAAGCCATCAAATAAAATAAAAGTTATACATGTTACATATCATTGTAAACGTAACGACTTGAGGAACATATATAACAAGTTTTACCCCAGGGCGAGCGGCGTAAAAATAAAAACCCTCCAAGTAAAAGGAATGCGTTTTTTTTTTTTCAATTTCACCACACATTGAATTTTTTTCTGGTTTTGCAGTGTACTTTATGAAAATTGCAGAGTACAATCATTGCAGAGTACAATTAGTGGAGCAAAAATAAGGGCTCATGTGGGTCTCTAGAAGAAAAAATGCAACTGCTATGGCTTTTTAAGCACAGGGAGAAGAAAACAAAAACGCAAAAATTGAAATTGGCCTTGTCCTCTAAGGGTTAAACTGGCAGCCCCGTGCCCAACGGCCGAGGCTTAGATTGTGTCTGCATTAGGCTGGCGCAACCTCTCTGTCCCTCCTCCCCACCCCTCTCATCATTAGGAATGCTCCAGGCAGATTGTCTCCTATTCCTCTCGTTAAGGCACCTGTGCAATGTTCAGACAGGAGAAAATGTTCCAGTGGCATTCCTAATAATGAAGAGGGTGGGGAGGAGGGATGGAGGGGTGGTGCAAAGTTAGGTCACAGATACTCTAATCCCCGGCCTTTGGGCACAAGGCTTCAAGTTTAAGGGTATATTCACACAGGCGGGCTCGCAGCGAGATTCTCGCTGCGAGCCCGGCAGGTCCTGTCAGTTCCCATAAACTACATACTTGCTGCGGTCTAAACGACCGCAGCGAGTATGTAATTATACCGCGCTTAACCCCTTCTACTCCCGCCGGCTCCCCCGCTGTAAACAGCATACATTACCTGTCCTTGCTGCACGGGTCCGGCGTCCTGCTCTCCCGCCCGGCCAATCAGTGGCTGCGGCTGGGCAACACACTAATTGGCCGGACGGGAGAGCAGGACGCCGTACCCGTGCAGCAAGGACAGGTAATGTATGCTGCTTACAGCGGGGGAGCCGGCGGGAGTAGAAGGGGTTAAGCGCGGTATAATTACATACTCGCTGCGGTCGTTTAGACCGCAGCAAGTATGTAGTTTATGGGAACTGACAGGACCTGCCGGGCTCGCAGCGAGAATCTCGCTGCGAGCCCGCCCATGTGAATATACCCTTAAAGTTGTTTTTTAGGACAATAACTGCATCATCTGCCGAACGGACCCCAGGACAGATCTTGGATTAAAAGCAGCTATCCGAATGCACAAGTGATTTGGGGGGTCAGATTGTGGGTACAGAGTCGCTTTAACCCTTGCCGCAAAATGAAGATTGGGAAACGTCATGTAAGGCATGTAGTTCCTGCTACATGACGTTTCCCAAACGTCAATCTTTCCCTGCCCCCCCCCCCCCACTGTCCCTAACGACGATCAGCAGCTCCCCTCTGCTGCCCACTGCCTAATCAAAATGACAATCTTTTGTTAATCCCACCCCCTAAAAAATATAGATAAAAGCTATCAAAACGTCACATGTACCCAAAAGGTGTACCACTAAAAACCTCAGATTATGCCGCCCAAAAAAAAGCCCTCATATAACTCAATTGGCGAAAAAATAACAATAACAAAAGCTATATAAAATGGATATAGCTGTCGTACCAACCTGACGAATAATAATAACATGTCATATGTAACGTATAGTAAACAGTACAAAAAAAATGGTGAAAACAGCTGATAAATTGTGTTTTTTATTCATACCACCGCATACAAAATTTAATAAAAAGTGATTAGGGTGCCAAATGTCCCACAGAATGGTATCGATGGAAATGTCAACTTGTCTTAGACAAATATTTTGGCACAGCAAGGCCTCGGTGATATTGTATAAAAGCTAAAAAAAAAACCCGCCTGAAATAAAAAAAAAGGCCTTAAAATTGTCATGTCTGTGGCCTGTGGTTGATTCAGGTGACGCACTGTGGCCAAATGTGGGAGATTTCTAGAAACATTGGAATAAGGGGAATAAATAGTGAGTGGTATTTCTCAGTATGTGCTGTGTTAGAGGAAAAAATTTATTAAAATAGAATTTTAAATTTCCCTTCCAGTTTGCTTAAATTTCTGCGAAACACCTAAAGGGTTAATAAACTTTTAAAAATGTTACTTTGAATACTTTGAGGGTTGCAGTTTTTACAGTGAAGTGTTTTATGGGGGTAACTGACATACAGGCCCCACAAATCCACTTGAGAACTTAACTGGTCCCTAATAAAATCAGATTTGAAATTTTCATGAAAATTTGAAAAAATCGATGCAAAATTTCGAAGTTCTCTAACATCCTAGCAAGTAAAAGGATGTTCACTAAAGTTTTAACAAAAAACTACTGAGTGTATACCATAAACATAAAGAGAAATAAGTCACAGAAAACAATCTCAGAATAACCGCAATTGTTAGAAGCATCGCACAGTTATCACTACATAAAGAGAGACAGGTCAGATTTGAAAAATAGGCCCTGGACACTAAAGGGTTTATCCAGTGCGACAAAAACAAGGCCACTCCCTTTCAGAGACAACACGACTATTGTCTCCAGTTCAGGAGCGGTTTGCAATTAAGCTCAATTCACTTCAATGGAACTGAGCAGCAAAACCCCGCCCAAGCTGGAGACAAGAGTGGGGCTGTCTGTGAAGGAAAGTGGCCATGTTTTTGTAGCGCTGGATACCCCCTTTAAGGTTAAAACAGGCTGAAGAGGCAATGGGTTAAATGTTTTATCTATATGTATATTTTGAATGGAGAATACAATGTAATTTTATTATCTGGGGGAACTTTTTATGTTTTATATCAGTTTTTTTTTAATTTTTTTTTTACACTAGTGTACATTATCCAGTCATAAAAAGTATGTTGTGTGAACATAGCCTTAAAGGGGTTTTGCGGCGTTTAAAAATTATTCACTAAATAACCCACATTACAAAGTTATACAACTTTGTAATGTATGTTATGTTAATGAATGGCCCCCTTCCCCGTGTTCCCCCCACCCACGCCAGACTCGGAAGTGTAATGCACTATACTCACCTGATTTGCGTCGACCCCCGTCCGCCATCTTGGGACAATGATGTAATCTTCGGGAGGCCGGCTAAACCGCTCCATCCGTCCCTCATGACGGCCCCCTAATGCCGCGTCATAGGGGGGCCGGCATGAGGGACGGATGGGATGGTTTGGCCTGCCTCCCGAAGATGACATCATTGTTCCAAGATGGCGGACGGGGGTCGACACGGATCAGGTGAGTATAGTGCATCACACTTCCGGGTCTGGTGTGGGTGGGGGGGAACACGGGGAAGGGGGCCATTCACTAAGATAACATACATTACAAAGTTGTATAACTTTGTAATGTGTGTTATTTAGTGAATAATTTTTAAACGCCGCACTACCCCTTTAAAATGAATAATCTCTATTAGGATATAAACCCACACACCGTATACGCAGCAAATACGCAGCAAATACGCAGCAGATGTGATGGTGAAGATTTGATGCTGTGTTCAGTTATTTAGATCTAATCTGCTGCGTATTTTCTGCGTATTTGCTGCGTATCGCAGTAGAAAATACGCTGCATATATGGTGTGTGGGTTTATACCCTAAGACTGATTCACGCAGCAAATACGTCAAGTGGGTTTGTACCCTAAAAGAAATGTTGGTTAACAGCTAGGCGTTTCCTTAACTTCTGGCTACTTACGCAGATGAGACCACAGAGATTAATTGTATAAACATTTTTCTTTGGTTTAAATCTGCTTGATAAGTAAGAATATTATTTACATTTGTGATGTGATAATGACAGCCATAATTTATTAACCTGGTATGTAACATATGTGGAAATGTTGCCTGAAGTTCTTTGATATATTTTTATATTGATATCAGAGTATTCCCTGTTTACCTGTGGTCTCTTTCTACTACCATGTCAGAAGGATGCTATGTGTAACACAAGGTCATGCAGTATGTTGTGGCAAAGGTCATAAAGAAAAAATGTATAGACAACAATCATGAACTCTAGATTGTAAGGCCAATATATTTTTAGTAACTGATCAATATTAGGCCCTATTTAAGGCTATGTTCCCACAACATCTTTTTGGGTAAAAAAAAAAAACACCCATTGTTTAATAATCACAGCCATTAATAATGATCATCATCATTATCTATGGCCACATTATGAAATAACAACCCTTATTTTAATAACTATGGGGGAGATTTATCAAACATGGTGTTCATTCCTCACAGGCTCTTTGGAAAATGAAAGGTGGAATCTGATTGGTTGCTAGGGGCAACTGAGCCAGTTTCACTTTACACCAGTTTGATAAATCTGTTATTTTCATTAAAAAGAGGTTGTGGGAACATAGCCTTTGGTTCACACCTATTTTAGTAAAATAACAGCTGCCATTTTAATCTAAAATACGGCTAATATTTTCTGTTTTTATTGATTTCAATTAAAGTCTAGTCTGTTTGCTATTGCGCCTTGTATCCTGACCCATTATACTTACTATACAAGATGCTAGGAAAGCTGAGTGACCCCATTATACTGGCTATACAAGAAGCCAAGAAAAAGGTATATAGGCTCTCAAGAAGTGTACTCATGTTGATATATAGAAAAAAAGTATACTAATATTGTTACATATTACTCTCAATTAATGGGCAATTGCCCTGCTTGCCCCCTCCCTCCCTAACGCCGGACCTGCCAATCAGTAATACATGTGTTAAGATTACCACACAAAATAATTGAAATAAATCACATACTACAATTCCAAGTATATGAAAAATATGAAAGATAGTATATAAAGAAATACAAGCCAGACCATTTGTTTCCTGTATTGGCCCACGTGTATCACTCTGGGTGTGTCTCCATAATGTTTAAAGGGGTTGGCCACTTTATAGTAAAATAGTTCAGTGTACAGTATTAGTAAGTGTACTCATTGTATATACTGACAGCTGCTCCCTGTGTACCACATACAGCTAACATCAGGCTCCCCTCCTCCAGGCTGGGCTGCCCTGCTCTGTGGTAAGTCTGTCCATAAGATGGCTGACATGAAGGAGTATGTGACTGTACCCCACCCCCCTATGTCCACCACTGAGCCTGTATGTATCTATGGAGGACACTGGGGGCAGGGCATGGTCACATGCCCCTTCATGTCAGCCATGTTATGGACAGAAACACCACAGAGCAGGGCAGCAGAGCCTGGAGGAGGGAGTCTGATTTTAGCTCTATGTGGTACACAGGGAGCTGCTGTCAGTATTTACAGTGAGTATACCTACCAATACTGTACACTGAACAATTTTACTATAAAGTGGCCAACCCCTTTAAGTTTAAGGGCCCTATTACATGGAGCAATAATTGCCAAATCAGGCCAATTCACCAGATTATAGCTCCTTGTAAGGGCCCTTTTACACGGAAAGATTATCTGACAGATTATCTGCCAAAGATTTGAAGCCAAAGCCAGGAATGGACTATAAACAGAGATCAGGTAATAAAGGAAAGCCTGAGATTTCTCCTCTTTTCAAATCCATTCCTGGTTTTGGCTTTAAATCTTTGGCAGTTAATCTGTCAGATAATCTTTCCGTGTAAAAGGGCCCTGAGGATCCATTTTCACAGAAAGATTATCTGACAGATTATCTGCCAAAGATTTGAAGCCGAAGCACAGTTATTATTGATGCACAGATGATGCTAGGGTAAAGAAAAAAAAATAAAGATTATATACCTGTCCAGACTTACCCGTTCCAAACCCATCTCTGTAGTGTCAGGCCAGTCAACCAATCACGGGCCCCGGCAGTTTCCCCTCTCGGCAGTGATTGGCTAAGCAGCCTGTCACTTCAGAGATGGGATCAGAAGTCCGAGGCCACTGTGATAACTGGAAACACAGGGACAAGGCACCAAGATACTGTAGGGGCCTGGACAGGTAAATACAACTCTTTATTATTTTTACACCAAAGCAAGGGTCCACAGATATTGCTGACTATTAGAGAAGAGCGAATAGTGAAATATTTGAAGACTCGAAATTTGATTCAAATCCCATTTAAGCCTATGGGAGAAAAACGCTTGTTTCTTGGAAACCTAAATTCGACCACTTGGAACTCAGAAATTGATGCAAACACATCTGGAATGCAACTGGGACAACAGGGGAAGCATGCCTGGGTGCATCTAACACGCCCAAGTCGCAGTATTTCTCTACTAACACAGCCTCTCAACAATACACTCTAAACACAATATAACCTCTGTGTAAACTAGAAAAAAACAGGAGGAAACCTTTACTCTACATTAGCATGGACAGAAAGCCAAATTTTGAGCACCCCTTTAAGTGATGTTGCCTATGACAACCACAGATGGCATTGGGCGAGGGGGAAATTAAACTGCTCACCGCTAACTGTCATTGGGTTTGTGTGTGTGATGTGGTCAGACATGTTCTAAACATAAAGGGGTATGGTTCTTTCAATTGAAATTGAAATTGAATCTGATGGAAAAACCACCTTACTGGATAAATCTGAAGTGTTACATACGCCAGCCAGCGATACTGTTAGGAATCTGCAGTAGCCTGGTCTGAACTGGGCCTGGTGTTTTGCTTTTGTGTGCCACACCCGATTGCTTCTCAGCTTCTGGCTTTGCAGGAGTTAGGGTATATTCACACGGGCGGGCTCGCAGCGAGATTCTCGCTGCGAGCCCCGCAGGTCCTGTCAGTTCCCATAAACTACATACTTGCTGCGGTCTAAACGACCGCAGCGAGTATGTAATTATACCGCGCTTAACCCCTTCTACTCCCGCTGGCTGTAAGCAGCATACATTACCTGTCCTTGCTGCACGGGTCCGGCGTCCTGCTCTCCCGCCCGGCCAATCAGTGGCTGCGGCTGGGCAACAAACTAATTGGCCGGACGGGAGAGCAGGACGCCGGACCCGTGCAGCAAGGTCAGGTAATGTATGCTGCTTACAGCCGGCGGGAGTAGAAGGGGTTAAGCGCGGTATAATTACATACTCGCTGCGGTCGTTTAGACCGCAGCAAGTATGTAGTTTATGGGAACTGACAGGACCTGCCGGGCTCGCAGCGAGAATCTCGCTGCGAGCCCGCCCGTGTGAATATACCCTTAAGCTGAGAAGCTTCTGGACTTGATTTTACACCTGTCTGGTCTCTGTCATTGACTGGTTTCTCTGCCTGTCTGCAGCCTGGAGGATCAGAGCACCGGTCTAATGAGGATCCGGACCAGGCTCTTGCTCAGTATAAAGCAAAGCTAAGGCAGAGTTCCAGCGCTGGTTAATTAGGTTAACTCCTAGCTCCAGCTTCCCTGTCTATTCCTGCGAACCCCTTTCCTAATCCCTCTGTTTGATTCATCTTGTTATCTGACCTTCTGCTTGACTATTTGACGATCGCTTTGCCTGCTGATTTTGTACTTTGCTGCCTGTTTTGGTTTTGACCCGGCTTGTAGACTATTCTTATGTATGTTTGTCCGTCTCGTTCTGTGTGCACGTAATCAGCGTAGGGAACGTCTACGTGGTTGTCCACTGCCGTCTAGGGCCGATCGAGGCAAACAGGTAGGGACAGTGGGTGGGTACAGACCTAGGGCCCACTGTCTTGTTGTGTTTGTACCTTCCGGTTCTGACAGATACGTGCAATTTTTCTTAAACCTGGCGCAGAGGCAAATAAAACTGCGATTATTGCTATCACATCGTAATTAGGCCAAGCCTGGCACGCACTGGATATATCTTAAGTTTTATTTATGCCTGCAGGCGATATGTGAGAGGTGTTCTTTATTTTTAAAAAGCACAGAGCGCAATAGACTATCCTGGGACAATTCAACTGTAGGACAAAATAGACAGACACAGCCCTATGCAGGAGAATTTTAAATTGCATGCCTGGCTGTCTATCTAGCTGATATTCTGCTTGTCTATGCACTGTATATGCGTATGTATATGCTATGCTGTGCTGTGCTGTGTAATAGCCCTAACAAGGGCTTTTGGGGTCTTTCCTGCCTACAATCTGAGAAAATGGTCACTGCTTACTGCAGCCAATTCTTCACAGTGAGCGGATGCCTGGCTCTGAGAATGAGCTGCAGATGTGGTAGTAGCAGGCCTATTCATAGAGAATCACAAAATATATGCTGTGCTGTTTACACTTGTAGCCCTAACAAGGGCTTTTGGGGTCTTTCCTGACTAGAATCAGCTAAAAGCTCACTCTCCTTGCTGGATCCTCTATCCCTGACTAGCTGCAAGATGACATCTGACGAAGAGCAGGAAAAGCCAAGTTCTTATACTCTGGAGGCCACGTGAGTAAGCCAACCAATGAATGTAGATGCTGTTCTTGCAATGCCAGCGTGCTCCTAGGGCCTGTTACACACCCCCTGCATAATTATTGGTAAAAAAAAAAAAGCCCCAGGGAGGTTGGGAGAGGAAACACTCAGATGCTCAAGTATTTCAAATAGTGTAGTATTCGATCGAGAAGCTACTCGATTGAGTACTATTCGCTCATCTCTACTGACTATATATAGCTCTGTTGCATGATAATTTAGCAGTGTATGGGCTTGGTACGGTTATCATCCATTAAAAGTTCAATTCTGTCTGGCAGGTATCTAGCACATCTAATTGTGGAATAGGACAGATTTAGTATGTGTCTTGCACAATAATACTAATATATATACAGGATATATGATTAAATAAACCCTTTAGCGTAAGCCAAGCTATTTATAATTAGACATGCTCAAAAATAATACAATGACTATAGTGATAAAATTGTGAACGATGAGGTTTTCTCCCGGGCGCTAGTTGAGTAATAATTAAAGTATGATTAAGGGGGGTGTCGGGGCGCAGTGGAGGACATGGGGCTCGGCTCTGTGCTTTCTCGACCTGTTCGGTCGGGGATGACCTCTGGTCCGATGGTTTGGTCCCATTAGGGATGGTTTTTTTTTGTTGTTTTTTTTTTTTGAAAAGATTAGGGAAAAGGAGCACGGTAGTGATTCTAAGAGAAGGTGATTGGTGGTCAACTGTAAAAGCTGGGATGGATGTAAGCTTGTAAGATGTAAGATGGATGGATGTAAGATGTAAGAGGGTGGTTTGAGATTCGTGATGGGGATCGGGGTATCAGAGTGTATGAGGATTTGGCCCCGCCGGGAGGGTGGACCTTTGATAAGGCCTGCTCTCTTGGGAGGAAGGCAAGGTGGAAGGAAGTGTGGAAATTTGATTGTTGATATAAGCTAAGCCTAATCGGAAGCTCCTGGGCTAGAGATATGGAGTAATATAGATATAAATGTGTTTTTTTTTGCATTTTATTTTATAGTTTGTTTTTGGGGCTGAACGCATGGGACTGAGGAGATATCCTGTGCTCCGATGGCTTCCCCAGATGCCTCCTGAATAAACGGATAAAAGATGTTACTTATTCTTTGGGGGGAAAAAGAGGGAAAAAAAAGGGAAAGGGAGAATAAGGAAAAAGAGATTTTGTCTTATTTTATTTTTTTATTATTATTTTTTTTCTCTTCATTAGCGCCGCGAGGAGATACACCTCACTGTAAGATAATAACATGTACATATTATTTTTGCAAAGATATGAATTACATGGAATTATGCATGGCTTATTGTAGAGGGTTAAGATAGGGGAGTAATATTGTTAAATTGTTATTGTTTTAAGATATATTTGTTAAATAAAGGAATTAATATAAAATATATATATATATATATATATATATATATATATATATATATATATACACACTCACTGGCCACTTTATTAGGTACACCATGCTAGTAACGGGTTGGACCCCCTTTTGCCTTCAGAACTGCCTCAATTCTTCGTGGCATAGATACAACAAGGTGCTGGAAGCATTCCTCAGAGATTTTGGTCCATATTGACATGATGGCATCACACAGTTGCCGCAGATTTGTCGGCTGCACATCCATGATGCGAATCTCCTGTTCCACCACATCCCAAAGATGCTCTATTGGATTGAGATCTGGTGACTGTGGAGGCCATTTGAGTACAGTGAACTCATTGTCATGTTCAAGAAACCAGTCTGAGATGATTCTAGCTTTATGACATGGCGCATTATCCTGCTGAAAGTAGACATCAGATGTTGGGTACATTGTGGTCATAAAGGGATGGACATGGTCAGCAACAATACTCAGGTAGGCTGTGGCGTTGCAACGATGCTCAATTGGTACCAAGGGGCCCAAAGAGTGCCAAGAAAATATTCCCCACACCATGACACCACCACCACCAGCCTGAACCGTTGATACAAGGCAGGATGGATCCATGCTTTCATGTTGTTGACGCCAAATTCTGACCCTACCATCCGAATGTCGCAGCAGAAATCGAGACTCATCAGACCAGGCAACGTTTTTCCAATCTTCTACTGTCCAATTTCGATGAGCTTGTGCAAATTGTAGCCTCAGTTTCTTGTTCTTAGCTGAAAGGAGTGGCACCCCGGTGTGGTCTTCTGCTGCTGTAGCCCATCTGCCTCAAAGTTCGACGTACTGTGCGTTCAGAGATGCTCTTCTGCCTACCTTGGTTGTAACGGTTGGCTATTTAAGTCACTGTTGCCTTTCTTTCAGCTCTAACCAGTCTGCCCATTCTCCTCTGACCTCTGGCATCAACAAGGTATTTCCGCCCACAGAACTGCCTCTCACTGGATGTTTTTTCTTTTTCGGACCATTCTCTGTAAACCCTAGAGATGGTTGTGCGTCAAAATCCCAATAGATCAGCAGTTTCTGAAATACTCAGACCAGCCCTTCTGGCACCAACAACCATGCCACGTTCAAAGGCACTCAAATCACCTTTCTTCCCCATACTGATGCTCAGTTTGATCTGCAGTAGATTATCTTGACCATGTCTACATGCCTAAATGCACTGAGTTGCCGCCATGTGATTGGCTGATTAGAAATTAAGTGGTAACGTGCAGTTGGACAGGTGTACCTAATAAAGTGGCCAGTGAGTGTATATATATATATATATATATATATATATATATATACAAAAAAAGGGGTCCATGGAGCCTCAGTTACGAGTCTCAAAACACGGGAATAGCCAGATATCCCTCTCTCCAGAGAAGGAAGCCCATTGCCAAGGGGTGCCTCCTAGTGGGGAGAGCACCAAACCACCCTGATACGTAGTCCCTCAGGTCCTCACTCTGTTGCGAGCTTTAGGACCTAAATAGGGAAACACCAGGGTGGCCCCTGTGAGTCAAAGTCTAACTCTGTGGCGAGTATAACGACATAAGACAAGAGTTACCAAGGCTAGGCATCCATCCACAGACTGCAGTTTCGGGGTATTTGCCCCTCGTCAGTGTGGAGCAGGATTCTGGCTACTGGGGCAATGATAAATAGACCAACAAAACACAACAATCACTGAACTCAGGGAGAACAGTGAAAAATTCCAATGGAGTACTCATTTACGAGTCTCCATTGATTGTCCCATACAAAATTTAAATATGCAAAAAAAGGGGTCCATGAAGCCTCAGTTACCAGTCTCAAAACACGGGAATAGCCAGATATCCCTCTCTCCAGAGAAGGGAGCCCATTGCCAAGGGGTGCCTCCTAGTGGGGAGAGCACCAAACCACCCTGATACGTAGTCCCTCAGGTCCTCACTCTGTTACGAGCTTAAGGACCTAAATAGGGAAACACCAGGGTGGCCCCTGTGAGTCAAAGTCTAACAAAAGTCTTTGCATATTTAAATTTTGTATGGGACAATCAATGGAGACTCGTAAATGAGTACTCCATTGGAATTTTTCACTGTTCTCCCTGAGTTCAGTGATTGTTGTGTTTTGTTGGTCTATTTATCATTGCCCCAGTAGCCAGAATCCTGCTCCACACTGACGAGGGGCAAATACCCCGAAACTGCAGTCTGTGGATGGATGCCTAGCCTTGGTAACCTTTGTCTTATCTCGTTATACTCGCCACAGAGTTAGACTTTGACTCACAGGGGCCACCCTGGTGTTTCCCTATTTAGGTCCTAAAGCTCGCAACAGAGTGAGGACCTGAGGGACTACGTATCAGGGTGGTTTGGTGCTCTCCCCACTAGGAGGCACCCCTTGGCAATGGGCTTCCTTCTCTGGAGAGAGGGATATCTGGCTATTCCCGTGTTTTGAGACTCGTAACTGAGGCTCCATGGACCCCTTTTTTTGCATATTTAAATTTTGTATGGGACAATCAATGGAGACTCGTAAATGAGTACTCCATTGGAATTTTTCACTGTTCTCCCTGAGTTCAGTGATTGTTGTGTTTTGTTTGTTTATATATATATATATATATATATATATATATATATATATATATATACACAGTATAGATAGATAGATATCGAACAAGAACATAACACCTTTGTAAAAGAAATATGGTGTAAGGATAGACTCTATTCTTAAATCCTAACCACTGTTTCTATTTATAAGACAATAAATTGAACAATAATCAGCCTGTAATTACCTTCCTAAAGTTGTAGAGAAACATCATGTGGAAATTCCGGAATGGCATCTGGAAGTCATTCCTGTGCATGGCCAAAGGGATGACGGTGTCCAAACCATGTGGACACAATGTGGCTGCTCACATATCACACTAAGGAATAATTCTGTATTGCAGAGCTTTAAAGTAATGAACATAGTCTCCATAAAAAATTTCCTACTGTTACTCAGAGAAAGATAAGAGAGAGAGGAAACTGATACGAGAGGAATTTTAGCTAATACAGCGTATTGTAGACTATACTAAACAAAAGCAACATTTTTAAAAAGAAACTATCAGCAGGTTAGTGCAAACAAACCTGCTGATATCTCCCTGCAGCTGCTTACTGGTCTTCGTTTCTTTGTTGTCCCACCTTTTCCAAGAAATGTAATGAAAAAGAAATTTGCAAATGGGCTAATTAGGAGCAATGGGGCATTCCTTGCTCACCGCCCCCAGACCAGTGCAGGTCGAGCAGTGCAATCTAGATAGCAAAGAATGCCCCCAGTGCTCCTAATTAGCTCATTTACAAATTTCTTTTTTAACCAAAGTTCTTGAAAACAGCGCCAGAAAGATGAGGTACGTGGCTGCAGGGTTTGTTCAAACCTGCTGTTAGTTTTCCTTTAATATGGAGACCATTGAAGAAATATTTTGGGGTTTAAACTCTGTGAGGTATTTGTACTTCAGTTCAGTTTATTCTTTGCTAAATGGGTCATTTTACACACAGCTTTTTTGTGGCAGTTTTTAGAACCAAAGAATGGAAAATATAAAGGCCTAACTTTGTACATCTCCGTCCCGCTGGGTGCACTTCCTAATTTGGTTTGAATAAACTGCATAAAAAAACTGCTTAAAAAAAGCCATGTCTGAAACCCACAGAATAAATAACTAAAAACTTAGTGACAGATTCCCTCAAACCCAGAAGACACAGAGCCTAAAATGGCCTTAATGACCATGACAATTTTCCTTTTTGTTTTTTCCTCCTCTATGGCCTTTTAAGAGCCATAAAACGTTTAGCTTTCCATCTACAGGACCATGTAAGGGCTTGCTTTTTCAGCAGGTGAAATAGGTGTATTTTGTAATGGTGCCTTTCAATCTACCATAAAATTAATGACAAAACCCCCAAAATATCATTTATGGCGTGAAATTGGGATAAAAAAAACAATACTGCATATTTTGATAGCTTCCGTGTTTACATAATGCACTTAACTGGTAAAACTGGCATGATATATTTGTTCTATTGGTTAGTCTGAACATACATATACAGGGATATGCATGTTTATATAGCTTTTCTGATGTTTAAATATTTTTATTAACAGTAAAACTTTTTTTGCAAATAGATAAATTTAAAATGGCCTTATTGTGTGCTTTTATTTTATCACCTATGGGGCAGACTCTATCAGAAGTCTGAAGACTTGACTGCATGGAGGATGGTAAGATACCTCCGGCAGTCAGGCAACGCGATCGGGACCCCTGCAGGCACACTGCGTGGGGTTGTGATCTTGTAAGTGACAGGAGATGCTCCTGTGACTTACACTAAAACGCTGTGGTCATGACACGATCTCAGCGTTTAAGGGGTTAATGGCAGTCAGCCACATGATCCACCTAGATACGGGGAGGGTTGTGGGGCAGCCATCCGTCTGGTCCATGCACGTTCATGATGAATGCATACAGTATGGTTATAGATAAAGGAAAAAAGTGGCAGCATATACAGGGCTGCTAGATGTTATTGTGTACGTGCTTCTAGAACTCAAAGTTAGTTGTTGGAATGTGCAATCGGTTGTAGGGAATCTGAGGGGGAAATAAGGTATAACTGGGAAAACAAAACACATTTTGAAAACATTCAGAAACTTGAGGGGAATCTGGAAAGCCAAGACAAGAAAATAGTTGGGTCTGTAATGGTTTCACTTAGGTTACTATGAAGGAGCATACAGTGTGATCAAAATGTAGGCTCATATTAATTTCTTTAAAGGGGTTGTCCAGCGAACATCTTTTTCTTTTAAATCAACTGGTTTCATAAAGTTATATAGATTTGTAATTTACTTCTATTTAAAAATCTTAAGTCTTCCCATACTTATCAGCTGCTGTATGTCCTGCAGAAAATGGTGTTTTCTTTTCTGTCTGACACAGTGCTCTATGCTGACACCGCTGTCCAAGACAGGAACTGTCCAAAACAGGAGAGCTTTTTCTATGGGGATTTGCTACTGCTCCAGACAGTTCCTGTCTTGGACAGAGAAATAAAGAAAAGATTTTTACTGGTTAACCCCTTTAAAGTGTTTGTTTAGGAGCAGAGGACAGCAAAAAATAGATATGTAATCCATGACATAGTTTCTTCCTGGAGATGTTCAGTAGAAACATATTTGATAGGTTACATATTACTACTTATAATATATTATTATATATCTATATGTTTGTGTTTTATAATGTCCTTTTTTCCTCACAGGTAACTCTACTTTCTTGGATGATCATGGTCCCCCAACCCCAAAGGTAATTTTACCATTTCTTGATACCTATTTTATTTGTTAATCTAGCATTGTATACATTAAAAATGTATTATTTACGAGTTATGGCTATGTTCACACTACAGGAACAGGCCATCATTTACCAGTCAAAGGTGGATGTCTTTTCATAATGATCATTATTTATGGCCATTATTATCAATAGACAGCTGTCATTTCAAACTAAAATCCTGTAGTGGTAGCATGGCCTAGATAAGCCATTTGGTGTCTCAGGTATTATCTGAAATAACTGTGCATAGTACACACCTGCACTACTGAAGCGCATGCACACATTGGTTGTCCAGTAGTGCCTCTCTGTGGTACATACAGTGTATTACTGTACTGAATTAGCTGCTGAAGATACTAAAAAAGCACATTTCAAAATCTATATAATAAAATGATTTGCAGCTGAATATGTGATATTATAAGTTACTGTACAGTTTAGCAATCAGCATGTGGTGTATAATGTATAGTAATTGCATTAACTTGACAGCAGCAGTTTATAGATACAGGATAGAGCTGCAGATCGCCATAATGCAGTAGCGTAGTACAACAGGCTAGAATAGAGAAGTAGGGCTGCTTTCAGAGCTCTGTGTGGTCACATGACAGCAATGGGGAAGGGGGTGTGTTCAGCATTGGCCAATCAGTAAGTAAGAATCACATAGCTGTGCAGGAGGACAGTGACAGCAACTTTTCTATACAGCAATATGAATGGCTGAGTGTGAGGGCAGGCACATTATAGCAGTAATGGAGATGATGGGAAACAGAGAGAGACAGAAAGGAGCAGGACAGATGTGGGCACAGTATAGCAGCACTCTCTGTCCGGGAAGAGAAGGGTTATAGCTATGTAGAGATTACCTCCACAGTCCTGTTCCCTGATGTTAGCTCCAGCCTGAAGTGGATCTGCTATGATTTGGAAGGTGAGGGAGACTTCCTGGGTCAGAGTACAGAGCTGTAGACCCCGCTGTGCTGACCATGCCCCTCCCACCCAGTACAGGGAGCTCTTAAACCAAGGCAATGCTCTTCCACCAAGTTACAATTTTGTATCCATATAATGCTTTAATATATGCCTTTGGTGCAGTGTAAGGCTGGGTTTTTGCTGTCTGTTTAACCCCTTTAGAACCAGGCTAATTTTCGTTTTTTCCTCCTTGTGCTTAAAAGGCCATAGCAGTTGCATTTTTATATATGGTCTATGGGGCTGTGTGAGGTGTCATTTTTTTTTGTCATTGTCATTGTCTTTTTATTACAATTTTTCTGGATTTGATGCGACCAAAAATGCGCAATTTTTCACTTTGCGCTTACACCGTTTACCGTGCAAGATCAGGAATGTGATAAAATGTGATTCAAATTTAATAGCCGCGGCCCCGGGCTGCATGGCCCTCCTCTGAACGCCCTTACCCGCGCGAGGACGTACAGTTACGTCCTTGTGCGGGAAGGGGTTAATGTATACTTTTTTATGATAAAAAGGAGGAAAAATGAATGCAATTATGTGCAATCTGTTTAACCCCTTAACGACATTGGGCGTAAACTTACGCCCTCGCGCCCTGGTACTTGGCGCATCAGGGCGTAAATTTACGCCCGATGTTTCCCCGATCGCTGCGTGTTCGCACACAGCGATTGGGGAAGATGGCCTGCTATAAATCATAGCAGGCCATCTTAGCTTCTCGGCACGGGGGGTGGTTAACACCCCCCGTGCTTACGATCGCCGCTATAGGCTGATCAATTCAGATCAGCCAATAGCGGCGATCGGAACCTTTCCGGGTCATCGGCGACCCGATGACCCGGAAAAAAATGGCGGTCGGTGCTGTCCGAGGACGGCACCGACCGCCATTACTGTAAAAAGTAATGGTGATCGCCGTGCCACCGGCCCGATCGGCCGTTCACGGCGATCGGGCCGGTGGCACGGCGATCAGAGTCCCACAAAATAGTAAATACCTGCCCTGGACCCCTCAGCTAGGTAGCCGAGGGGTCCAGAGGAGGTATTTGTACATTACTCACCTGTCCCGGACTCCTGATCGGCGTCTTCCGGGTTCGCGGCGTCCTCGTCTTCGTTCGGGTCTTCGGCTTCCTCCGTGACGTCATGTTCGGCTTCTCTCGGCTATTTTCGGCTCCAGCCTCGTCATTTTCCGGATTTTGCGCTCTGCTGCCCTCTAGCGGCTGATATGTGTAATACACTGATCAGCAGCTACAGGGATGTTCAGAATGTAGAATTTTTTAATTTTTTTTTTCAAAATTTTTTTTTTTCTATTTTCCGCACCCTATCGCCGCTGAGTGTTGATCAGCATCGCATGAAAGTGCGCTGCTAATCAGCAACTCCTCCTTTTTGGCGTAGGGTGTTTTTTTTCTATATTCTACTGCCACGGTCTGCTTATAAGTGCCGCACATAAGTGCGGCATTTATCAGCAACTCCTTTGTTGGCGTAGGTTTTTTTTTTATACTTACTGTAAAAAAACATGTAAAAAAACACTACATTACACCACACTACATTGAATAAAGTTTGACACTACACCACTACATACCCCATATACTAGTCCCCATATAAAGATGGCCCCCAGGGTGTTTTCGGCGTCAGAGGGATACGTTATTATTGCCTCCAACACCGAAACAGCCAGTGAGGATGAATGGGGGGTCCTTATTTCCTCCATTCATCCTCATCATCCTCATCCTCCAATGACGTATCTGGGAGTAGCGTAGCGTACACTGCCCCCCAGACACGTCTTTTCCGCCAGTACCGTCCCAATAAGAGATGACGGTATGGTGTGAAATTCTACAAACTCTGTGAGCTTACCTCAGGGTACACTTACAGATTTAGAGTACGTGCACACTGCGGAATGGCGAAGGATAACTCTTTGTGCATTCCGCAGCTGGCACCCGCCGGCGGACTGATGCAGGCGCATGTCTCCATCCGTGTCATAGACTCCATGTTATGCATGGGCGGATTCCATCGTCCGTCCAAAGAATGAACACGTTGGACGGAGAGCGGAATCCGCCCGTGCATAGAATGGAGTCTATGACACGTGTGGAGACGTGCGCCTGCATCACTCCGCCGGCGGGTGCCAACTGCGGAATGCACGAAGGGTTATCTGTCGCGATTCCGCAGTGTGCACGTACCCTTAGAGTGTATGTAGGAAGGGACACCCGAATCCAGCCCCAGATGCCCCCTCCCCCCCCCATCCTCGGAACAAGTGGGAAGATCGTCCGGGAACTGATCTTCCCACTGCTGGATAAAGGTCACCACCTGTACGGGGATAACCTTTTTACCAGCACCCCCCTCTTCTGGTCCCTCGCTGCCCGAGCTACTGTAGCTTGCGGCACGATCCGAACATATCAGAAGTAGTAATAAAGCCCTAATATTTAGCAGCCATGGAGCGGACCCAGCGCTTCTGGATATGAAGGACCCCGTATCGCACCAGGACAACATTTTCCAGGTGACGTCCCCCACACAGGAGAACGGGAGACCCCAGAAGAAGTGCAGAGTGTGGCGTAACAGGGGGATCAGGAAGGACACCATTTTCCAGTGTGACACCTGTCCTGATCACCCCGGCCTCTGCATACTGGATCGCTTCAAGGCGCACCACACGTCACTGGGGTTCTACATTATCTAAATTCTGTCCCTTATTCCTATTTCAGGGGTCACGTTGATCCAGGGATTATTCTGATCGCCATTATGGAGTCGGGAAGGAATTTTTCCCCAGTGATGAGGCTACTGTCGTCTGCCTCACAAGGGTTTTTTGCCTTCCTCTGGATCAACACAGGTTGAGTTTGATGGACACCTGTCATTTTCAACCTTATAAACCAATAGTTGGCCTAATACCCCCAAATAAATTAGAATTGTCCCTTTTCCCCAGCTAAGTAGGTATGGCCGCCATTCCCATTAGAGGATGCCATGATGCAATTACAAAGCCTCTGTGCGGCCAGGACAGTAGAAACCCCCCACAAGTGACCCCATTCTGGAAACTACACCCCATAAGGAATCTAACAAGGGGGGCAGCGGGGATATGGCCCCCTGGTGACGGCCACATTTGGGACGTGAAAATGAAAAAAATGGTATTTTTTATTTTCTCGGCACATGTTCTACGTAAGTGCCCGTCACCAGTGGGGTCCATATGCTCACTGCACCCCTTGTTAGATTCCTTATGGGGTGTAGTTTCCAGAATTGGGTCACTTGTCGGGGGTTTCTACTGTTCTGGCAGCACAGGAGCTTTGTAATTGCGACATGGCCTCCATCCTCCATTCCAGCCTCTAAATGGCGCTCTGTCCCTTTGGTGGCTTGCCCTGTGCCCATATAGCACATTATGCCCACATGTGGGGTATTTACGTACTCAGGGGAAACTACCCTACACGTTTTGTGTTCATTTTCTTTTTTAACCCCTTGTGGAAATGGAAAAAAATCAAGGCTAGACCAACATTTAGTGTAATTTTTGTAAAATTTTTACTCTAAATCATTAATCTTGTCATGATTTTTTCATTTTCACAAGGGGTTAAAAGATAAAAAAAAACATTTAATGTGTAGCGCAATTTCCCCTGAGTACGGAAATACCCCACATGTGGACATAAAGCGCCATGCGGGTGCAGGGTAAGCCTCCAAAGGGAAGGAGCGCCATTTCGTTTTTGAAGGCTGGATTTGGATGGAATGGATTTCGAGGGGCCATGTTGCATTCAAAAGACCCCTGTGTTGCCAAGACAGTTGAAACCCCCCACAAGTGACCCCATTATGGAAACTGCACCCCTCAAGGAATGTAACAAGGGGTGTAGTGAGCATATGGACCCCACTGGTGACGGACACAAATGTGGAACAATGTGGCGTGAAAATGAAATATTAAATTTTTTACACTATAATGTTGGTTTAGCCTTGAATTTATCATTTTCACAAGGGGTTAAAAGAGAAAAAAACACACAAAATGTTTAGAGCAATTTCCCCCGAGTCCGTAAATACCCCACATGTGGACATAAAGCGCCATGTGGGCGCAGGGCAAGCCTCCGAAGGGAAGGAGCGCCATTTGGATTTTGGAGGTTGGATTTGGCTAGAATGGATGATGAATGCCATGTCGCATTTACAGAGCCCTCGTGCTGCCAAAACACTGGAAACCCCCCACAAGTGACCCCATTCTGGAAACTGCACCCCTCAGGGAATCTAACAAGGGGTGCAGTGAGGATATGGACCCCTTGATGACGGGCACATTTGTGCCATGAAAGTGAAAAAATGAAATTTTTCCCTTTCACGTCACATTGTTCCACATTTGTGCCCGTCACCAGTGGGGTCCATATGCTCACTGAACCCCTTGTTAGATTCCTTGAGGGGTGTAGTTTCCAGAATGGAGTCACTTGTGGGGGGTTTCCAGTGTCTTGGCAGCACGAGGGCTCTGTAAATGCGACATGGCCCTTGAAATCCTTTTCAGTGAAATTCTGCTTCCAAAAGCCAATTGGCGCTCCTTCCCTTTGGAGGCTCGTCCTGCGCCCCCTTGGCACTTTATCGCCACATGTGGGGTATTTCCGTACTCGGGAGAAACTGCGCTACACATTTTTTGTCTTTTTTTCCCTCTTATCCCTTTAAGAAAATGAAAAATTGAAGGCTAGAACAACATTTTAGTGTAAAAAATTTTTTTTTCTTTTTTCAAGCCATATTGTTCTGAAAATCTGTGAAGCACCTGTGGGGTCCAGATGCTCACCGCACCCCTTGTTACATTCCTTGAGGGGTGTAGTTTTCTAAATGGTGTCCCTTTAGGGGTGTTTTTTAGGTTTTGGTACCCCAGAGCCTGGTCAAAAATGACCAAATATAACGGAGGCGTTGAAATTCACTAGGCGCTCCCTTATATCTGAGGCTTGTGGTTGCGTCAAATAGCGCAATAGGGTCACATATGGGGTATTTCTACAAACTGCAGAAACGGGACAATAATTATTGGGGTGCATTTCTCTGGTAATAGGTTTATAATTATGAAAAATATTGGATTACAATAAAATCTCTGCACAGAAAATTAAAATTTTCAAATTTCTTACACACTTGGCTTTTATTTCTGTGACTCCCCTAAAGGGTTAAAACACTTTCTGGATATGCTTTTGCAGAGTGTGGGGGGTGCAGTTTCTGAAATGGGGTGCTTTGTGGGGCTTTCTAACATACAGGCCCCTCAAATACACTTTAAACCTGAACAGGTCCCTAAAAATATCTGATTTTGAAATTTTACTGAAAATTTGGAAATTTGCTGCTAATGTTTTAAGCTCCCTATTGTCTAAAAAAAATGAAAGATAGTTTAATAAATGCCGCCAACATAAAGTAGACATGTTGCTAATGCTATTTAATATATAATTTATGTGGTATAACCACTTTCTGTATACGCAAAAAAGTTTCAAAGTTGGAAAAATGCATTTTTTCACATTTTTTCACATTATTTGGGTTTTTTTCATAAAGATTTGTTATGAGTATCGACTCCAATTTACCAGAAATGTAAAGTACAATATGTCACGAGAAAACAATCTCAGAATCAGCCGGATAGGTAAAAGCATCCCGAAGTTATTAATGAATAAAGTGACACTGGTCATATTCATAAAATTTGTCTCTGTCATTAAGGCCATTTCAGGCTCTGTCCTTAAGGGGTTAATCTGTTTTTCCATTGGCTTCCATTATTTAAAAAAAAGGATCAAAACAGATGAGGTTTTTTTTAGCATACAAAAAAAGTAAAAGTAACCACTTATAAACGGACTGCCAAAACATAGTGTGAACCCAGTCTAAGGTGTTATTTTTTCTATAGTTTCTATCGGTATCTTGCTTGTGTATATGCAACTTTTATTGTCTTTTTTTATTGAAATTGAATGTGACCAAAAATCTGCAATCTGTGATTTTTTTCCCCCCGCTTACACCGTTTACCATACGAGATCATGAATGTGATAATTTATTAGTTTGGGCGATTCCACACACTGTGATAATAAATGTTTTTTTATGGGCTTGATTACTTCAGGCTGCTGCCGACAGCCTGAAGCAATCACCGTGCCCAGGACTGCCCAGAGAACAGGAAGAGGACCCAGGCTGCAAGTATGATGGATCTGTTTGCCCCAATTGCATCAGGGTAAGCCGATCCCCCCCCCCACACCAGACCACCAATGGAGGCATGTACAAGCTATGTAAATGCCGCTGTTAATTTAGACAGAGGCATTAAAAGGTTAAATAGCAGCACAGAACAAAAGCAGCAAGGGTCTGCCCAGTATAAAGATGGCTCATGATGTGAGCCCTCTCTTATACCCCTTTAATGGCAAAGAGGTGTAAATTTATGTCCTTTGACGTCAAAAGGTTAATGATATGAAGAATGGGATTGCAGCACTGTTTCTTTCATTGCCATACGCTGTGTCCATATTTTCCCGGACTGCCTAGGGCTACATCCAACTTCTTTAGCCACCAACAATTAAATACTGCACGACCAGACTCCAGCATGTTCAAGTGATGATCATCTATAGTGACAACCTAAAAAATTTCAATCAAGAAGGACTCACATAGTAGTAACAGACAATGATTGTTTTCTACTTTAGTAACATAGTTAATAAGGTTGAAAGAAGACGAGTCCATCAGGTTCAACCTAGAGAAACCCTACTGTGTTGATCCAGAGGAAGGCAAAAACCCCTATGAGACAGATGTCAATTGACCCATCAAAGGGAGAAAATTCCTTCCCGGCTCCAGTGGCAGTCAGAATAATCTCTGGATCAACCTGCTCGTACAGTAAAAAATCCACATCTGTGTTGATGGTGAAACCTTCTTTCCTCTAGACGTAAAAGATGCCCCCTTGTCAGGGTTACAGACCTAGGATCATTGCAAAGACCTCTGTACCGTCCATTCATATATTTGTACATTGTAATCAGATCGCCCCTAAAATGTCTTTTTTCAAAGCTAAGTAACCCCAAGCTTGATAACCTGTCTTGGTACTGTAACCTACCCATTCCCTTAATGACCTTGGTCGCCCTCCTCTGCACCCGCTCAAGTTAAAGGAGAAGTCTGGCGAAAATTTTTGTTAAAATATTATATTGTCCCCCAAAAGTTATACAAATTACCAATAAACACTTATTACGGGAAATGCACATAAAGTGCTTTTTTTCCTGCACTTACTACTGCATCAAGGCTTCCCTTCCTGGATAAAATGGTGATGTCATGACCCAATTCCCAGGGCTGTGTGGGCTTTTGCTGCTGGAGAAGATGATGGGTGGGGGACACTAAGGGACACAGTACACTGGAGGGACACTGAGCATCCCCCTGCCATCATCCTCTCCAGCAGCCACAGTTCGCTCAGCTCTGAGAGTCAGGTTGTGACATCACCATTTTATCCAAGAAGTGAAGCCTTGATGCAACTTGAGATCCATGAGATTGGTGCTCTATTGATCTAGGCTGCGGCAGACTAGATCAATAGAATACCGAGCCCCAGTACCAGATCAATAGAATAGAATAGAATAGATCAATAGAATACCGAGCCCCAGTACCAGATCAATAGAATACCGAGCCCCAGTAGACACCAGGGAAGGCTGCACAGAAGACATTTAAATGCAGCTATCATGGATCGTGGGTCAGTTCAGAGCGGCTCACGGCGCAGACCCGCTCAGAAATCCCCAATCGATGAGATGGCATGAATGTACGTCATCTATCGTTAAGGGGTTAAACTTCATTTGCCGTTTCTCCTCCCAATCCTCCAGCTTCTCCAAATTTATATGTAATATGATATTATCCTCCTCTGTGGTAATTACTTTACCCAGTTTATTATCATCAGCAAAAATGTTTCTACTCTGTAGCTCTATTTCAATGTTATTAATAAACATATTAAAAAGAGGTGGACATAATACTGACCCCTGCGGTACCCCACTAGTAACTGTTACCCAGTCAGAGTATTTTCCATCGACAACCACACTCTATTTTCTATCACTCAACCAGTTACTCACCCATTTACATATATTTTCCCCTAGTCCCAGCATCCTCATTTTATACACTAATTTTTCATGCGGCACAGTATCAGATGCCTTTGATAAGTCCAGATACACAACGTTCACAGCCTTCCCAAGGTCCAGTCTATAAATGACCTCCTCATAGAAGCTGATCAGCTTAGTCTAACAGGAATGATCCCTAATAAACCCATGCTGGTTATAAGATTATTTTCATTAACCCCTTCACGTCAGCCATCTGTATATATACGTTCCTATTGCACATGCCCCGTGCAGTAGGAATGTACATATACGTTCCTGACTTGAGGGGGCTTTGTGATGAGAACGGGATCGCTGCAGGGACAGCGATCCCGCTCTCATCTGTGTACAGCACCGGAGATAATGAGGATCAGCTGCGATTCCGCAGCTGACCCCCATTAACCCCTTAGTGACCGCCGAAACGGCGGTCACTAATGGGCCGGTGCCGCCGCTGTATTTCATCTCCCCCCACCGTGAATCCACGGTGGGGGGAGATGAAATAAGTAAAAATCAGACCCCAGATCAGCCCCCTAGTGCCCCAGTCACTAACCCCCCCCCCTCCCGCGGCGGCCATCGGATCCAAGATGGCCGCCGCGATCACTGTGAACAGACTAATGTCTGTTCACAGTGATCAAAAAAGAAAAATGAATGAAAGCCCCATGCTCTCCGCCACCGGAGGTAGCGGAGAGCATGGGGCAGTCATCGGGACCCCCCCTGTGGGGTCCCAGTACAAGCGATCAGCGGTATATACTATATACCGCTGATCGCTTGTGCCATGTGCCGCCGGCACTTTTTATCCCCTGTCACCATGAATGATTGGTGACAGGGGATAAAAAGTGATGTCCCCCCACCCCCAAGTCGCCCCCCACCCCCCCAGTCACCCCCGTCCCCGAGTCACCCTCCCCTACCCCATATACTCACCTGCTCCTGGAGCTCCTTCCTCTTCCGTGTCCTGGCTGTTTATGAAGTGCGCATGCGCTCCACAACCAGCCAAGCTCTGAAAATTTAAAGTGACAGAGACCAATTTGGTCTCTGTCACTGAACTATGATTACTGTGATAGAAAATATCACAGTAATCATAGTAATACAGTGAACATGAATGTATAAAGTACAAAAAGTGACAAACATACAAAAAAATAAAACACACACTTTTTATTATAGTAATAATTGCAGTTTACTCCCAAATTACCCCTAACCCCCCCCAGATTACCCGTAACCACCGCACGTTGCCCATAACCACCCCAGGTTGTCCGTAATCACGTCAGATTGCACGTAACCCCCCCAGATTACCCGCAACCACCGCACGTTGCCCATAACCACCGCACGTTGCCCGTAACCACCGCATGTTGCCCGTAACCACCACACGTTGCCCGTAACCACCGCACGTTGCCAGTGACCCCCTCCAGATTGTCCGTAATCACCCCAGATTGCCTGTAACCACCCCAAATTACATGTAACCACCCCAGATTAGCTATAAGCACTAGCTATAAGTCTAGATTGTCTGTAACCCCCCCAGGTTGCCCGTAACCACCCCAGGTTGCCCGTAATCATACCAGATTACATGTAACCCCCCAGATTGCACGCAACCACCGCAGGTTGCCTCTGACCACCCCAAATTGCCAGTGACCCCCTCCAGATTGCCGTAACCACGCCAGATTACAGGTACCCACCTCAGATTACCTATTAGCACTTCAGTTTATCCGTAACCACAGCAGGTTGCCTGTAACCACCCCAGATTGTCTGTAACCACCCCAGATTGTCCGTAACCACCCCAGATTGTCCGTAACCACCCCAGATTGTCCATAACCACCCCAGATTGTCCGTAACCACCCCAGATTGTCCATAACCACCCCACGTTGCCCGTAACCACAGCAGGTTGCCCGTATTCACCCCACGTTGCCCGTAACCACCCCAGGTTGCCTCTAACCACCCCAGGTTGCCTCTAACCACACCAGGTTGCCTGTAACCACCCCAGGTTGTCGTAACCACAGCAGGTTGCCTGTGACCACCCCATGTTGACCGTATCCACCCCAGATTATCCGTAACCACCCCAGATTACCCGTAACCACCTCAGACTGCCCGTAACCACCCCAGATTACCCGTAACCACCCCAGACTGCCCGTAACCACCTCAGACTGCCCGTAACCACCTCAGACTGCCCGTAACCACCTCTAGATTACCCGGAACCACACCAGACTGTCCGTAACCACCCCACATTACCTGTAATCTAATTTTTTTTATTGTATTTTAGTAACTGCGCTATTCTAATAACTGTTACTAGCTGCGATTTTGCTCCAGCAAATTGGCGCTCCTTCCCTTCTGAGCCCTGCTGTGTGCCCATACAGTGGTTTATGCCCACATATGGGGTACCGTTGTACTCAGGAGAACCTGCATTACAGATTTTGGGGTACATTTTTTCTCCTGTTCCTTGTGAAATTTAGAAATGTCAAACTAAACCAACATATTTTTGGAAAAATTCAAGTTTTTCATTTTTACTGGCCAATTTTGAATACTTTCCTCTAATACCTGTGGGGCCAAAATGCTCATCCTACCCCAAGATGAATTCTTTGAGGGGTGTACTTTCCGAAATGGGGTGACTTTTGGGGGGATTCTATTCTGTAGACATTACAGGGGCGCTGCAAACGCACCTGGTGCTCAGAAACTTCTTCAGAAAAATCTGCAGAGAAAATGCTAATTGGCGCTCCTCCCCTTCTGAGCCCGGCTGTGTGCCCATACAGTGGTTTATGCCCACATATGGGGTACCTTTCTACTCAGGAGAACCTGCGTTACAGATTTTGTGGTGAATTTTCTCTCCTGTTCCTCGTGAAATTGAGAAATTTCAAACTAAAGGAACATATTATTGGAAAAATTCGAGTTTTTCATTTTTACTGTCTACTTTTGAATACTTTCCTCTAATACCTGTGGGGTCAAAATGCTCACCACACACCAAGATGAATTCTTTGAGGGGTGCACTTTCCAAAATGGGGTGACTTATGGCGAGATTTTACTCCGCTGGCACTACAGGGGCACTGCAAACCCACCTGGCGCTCAGAAACTTCTTCAGCAAAATCTGCATTGAAAAAGCTAATTGGCGCTCCTTCCTTTCTGAGCCCTGATGTGTGCCCATACAGTGGTTTATACCAACATATGAGGTACCTTTTTACTCAGGAGAACCTGCGTTACAAATTTTGGGGTACTTTTTTTTTCTTGTTCCTCGTGAAATTGAGAAATTTCAAACTAAAGGTACATATTATTGGAAAAATTCGAGTTTTTCATTTTTACTGTCTACTTTTGAATACTTTGCTCTAATACCTGTGGGGTCAAAATGCTCACCACACCCCAAAATGAATTCTTTGAGGGGTGCACTTTCCAAAATGGGGTGACTTATTGTGAGATTTTACTCCGCTGGCACTACAGGGGCTCTGCAAACACACCTGGCGCTCAGAAACTTCTTCAGCAAAATCTGCATTTAAAAAGCTAATTGGCGCTCCTTTCCTTCTGAGCCCTGCTGTGTGCCCAGGCAGTGGTTTATGCTCACATATGAGGTACCTTTTTACTCAGGAGAACCTGCGTTACAAATTTTGGGGTACTTTTTTTCTCTTTTTCCTCGTGAAATTGAAAAATGTCAAACTAAACGAACATATTATTGGAAAAAATTAGAGTTTTTCATTTTTACTGTCTAATTTTGAATACTTTCCTCTAACACCTGTGGGGTCAAATTGCTCATCCTCCCCGAAGATGAATTCTTTGAGGGGTGTACTTTCCAAAATGGGGTGACTTATGGGTTTTTTTTTCTCTGCTGACACTACAGGGGCTCTGCAAATGCACCTGGTGCTCGGAAACTTCTTCAGCAAAATCTGCAATGGAAAAGCTAATTGGCGCTCCTTCCCTTCTGAGCCCCGCTGTGTGCCCTTGCAGTGGTTTACGCCCACATATGGGGTACCGTAGTACTCAAGAGAACCCGTGTTACAAATTTTCGGGTGCTTTTTCTCTCATGTTCCTTTTGAAAATGAGAAACTTTAATCTAAATGTATATATTATTGGAAAATTTTAATTTTTCATTTTTTTACGGCCTAATGGTGAATACTTTCCTCCAGCCCCTGTAGGGTTAAAATGCTCATTATACCCCTAGATTAATTCTTTAAGGTGTCTAGTTTCCAAAATGGGGTCACTTATGGGGGTTTCCAGTATACAAACCTCCTAAATCAACTTAAAATAAGAACTGGTCCCTAAAAAAATCAGTTTTGGAAACTTTCACAAAAATGTGGTAATTTGCTGATACATTTCTAAGCCCCGTAACACCCTAAAAAAGTAAAATATGTTTATGAAATGAATCTCAGAATCGCTAGCATACGTTAAAGCATCACTGAGCTATAAGCGCATAAAGTGAGACAGGTCAGATTTTGAAAAATGAGCCTGGTCTTTTAGGTGCAAATAGGCTTGGTCTTGAAGGGGTTAAGATACTCCAGTATAGCATCTCTTACAAACCCCTCAAATACTTTACCTACTATAGATGTTAGACTTACGGGCCTATAGTTTCCAGGATCACTCTTTGTCCCCTTCTTTAATGTTGGTACCATATTAGCTATGCGCCAGTCATGTGGAACAATCCCTGTCATTATAGAATCTTTAAATATTAGGAATAAGGGTCTGTCTAACACAGTACTTAGTTCCTGCAAAACCCTAGGATGGATACCTTCTGGGCCCGGTGACTTAAGGATTTTAATTTTTTTAAGGCATCTTCCTACTTCTTCTTATTGTTTTAGGCAGGTGAGATTTACGAGTCAAGTCATCTGTTATAGGTTTCTTCTCTGTGAATACAGTAGAGAAGAATTTATGTAGTAGATTGTCCTTTTTCTCATTCCTCTCCACAACTACACCCAGTTTTTTTTTTGTGGGGACCAACATTTTTAGTTTTAAGTCTCTTATTATTTATATAGGTGAAAAACATTTTGGGATTCTTTTTACTTTCTGTGGCAATTCTTTCTCTTGCAATTTTTGCTTCTTTTATTTATTTATATTTTATTTTATTCATTCATTTATTTATTTATTTTACAATTTATTCTTTTGTCTGTAGTTGCTCAGTGCTTCCCCACTACATTCTTCTTTTAGAAGTCTAAATGCTTGTTTTTTATTATTTATTGCACCCTTAATTTATTATTTATTATTATTTATTTATAAAGCGCCCTTAGGGTATATTCACACAAACGGACTGGCAGCGAGATTCTCGCTGCGAGTCCGGCAGGTCCTGGCAGTTCCCACAATCTACATACTCGCTGCGGTCTGAACGATCGCAGCGAGTATGTAATTCTGCCGCCCTTAACCCCTTCTGCTCCCGGCCGGCTCCCCTGCTGTAAGCATACATTACCTGTCCTCGCTGCACGGGCCCGTCGTCCTGCTATCCCGCCTGGCCAATCAGTGGCTGCGGCTGGGCAACACACTGATTGGCCGGGCGGGAGAGCAGGACGCCGGACCCGTGCAGCGAGGAGAGGTAATGTATGCTTACAGCGGGGGAGGCATCCGGGAGCAGAAGGGGTTAAGGGCGGCAGAATTACATACTCGCTGCGGTCGTTCAGACTGCAGCGAGTATGTAGATTGTGGGAACTGCCAGGACCTGCCGGACTCGCAGCGAGAATCTCGCTGCCAGTCCGTTCGTGTGAATATACCCTTAATTTCAGATCATTATACAAGCAATAGGATTAACAAACAGGAACATTACAAGATCAGAACACATTGAAGGCAAATGGCTGACTGATACATGTGGAAAGAGGACCCTGCCCACGAGAGCTTACCCTTAACAGATGTAGTTAACCACAATGGTTTTCTCCTATTTCTACTTCGTTCACAAGATCTACCCAGGATGCTCTTAAATATGTCCCATTTTTCTTATGTACTTTTATTTCTTAGGGCATTGTCCCAGTGTCCCCAAGGTACTCTCTTAGTTACTGAAAATTAGCCTTATTGAATTTAATGTTTTTGTTGCACAGCTACATTCTCCCCATTGCAATACAGCATGTTCCTACTGTAGAACCTGTAACCGACAGAGAAGTCAGCCAAGTTCTCCATGAACCCAAACCCCTCTACCCCTAGACCAGTCCCTGAAATTATTTTTAAGGCCCCTCCACCTCTAACTTTATCATTGATGTCAATATGAACCATGACAGCTGGGTCTTCGCCAGCCCCTCCCAGTAATCTGTCATCCCGATCCACAATGTAACGAACTCGAGTGGCAGGTAGGCAACATAATGTTCGACAATCCCGGTCTTTGTGACATATTTCCCTGTCTGTCCTCCTAATGATTGAGTCCCCAATTACCAGCACCTGTCTGGCCTGCCCTGCACTTCTATTCCCCACCTTACTGGAGCAGAAACCCCCCTGGATTTCAGAGGCAGTGTGCTGCAGCAGCAATGCCACCCCTGAACTAACATCCCCCTTATCCGCCAACTTGGCAAACTTGTTGGAGTGTGCCGGATCACAGCTAGCCTCCCGTGCACTCTTCCCTCTACCCCGTCTTCTATCTGTCACCCAACTAGCTGCCTCATCATCCTGCACCTCCCTGCTAACACAGTCCCCCCCTTCTCCCCTCATTGAGTGCTTGCTCAGTGGGCAGCAGACCCCTTTCCAGTTCGGCAATGTCTCTCAATGTTGCTAGCTGCTCATTTAGATCCAGAATCTGGGCTTCTAAACAGCAACACAATGGTATGCACCCTCAAACGGTTGTTCAAGGATTGCATACATCATACAGGATGTACATTGGATCACATTGTCAATAATTGAGCATATTGTTAAATGGGGATTTAAGATATAGAAAGCAAAAACTGTGAAAAAGAAAGAGATTTTAGCCATACCAGAACTTTTAACTCCTCTTTAACTTTACACTTATTCTCACACTTAGGATCCAGCAATGTTGCATTATATCTGTAGTGTGTGCACTTGTTATGAGTCACAATGCTGAAAATACATAACAATATAGAGTGGCAAATGACAAGCTGATGTTGGGTAAGTCTGTATATAGCTTCTTGTGGTCCTCAGGTTTACCACAGATATTTTAGGCAAATTGGCTTTTCCATGTTCTATTTCAGGATATTTGCTAAGAAATGTGAATATAATTTTAGTAGTTACCAACAGAAAAGCAAAATTGGTTACAGTGGTATTTAATTCATAATTCATATGAAACATTTTATCACTGGGGTATACCTTACCTAAGTAGGTTGAGAAACACTGGTCTGCTTTGCAATTGGCTGTTCACATTATATCATATAATGGAGAATTATGTTGGGAAATTTGACACAGATTGCATCAAAATGACAACATGTTTGTCTTACCTTTAAGAATAAGAATCCACTTATATAAAAGCCTAACTGTGGCCAAACTTCAATGCCTAATATCTGTACTATAGATGAAACCGAAAAATCCTAAATGAGCCCTGACAAGTCACTGAGACCCCAACCAATCAGGAAAACAAGCCGTGCGTTGTAGCCCAATTCACTCCCAAATCAATTATAACCGTATGGGGCGGTCTGCATGAATATGATTGACAGTAAGGAGGCTGCTCCCCACTCATTTTGCCTAGACTCCCACTTATCAAAACTTTTGGCATTCAAAAGTTGTTGTTTTTTTAAATGAAGGGTACATGTTAATAAATGTGTGGAGTACATTGTGGAGTGGAACGTTTCTCCGCTTTGGGTGTGGTTTTGAAGCTTAATTGCATTACCACAAACAGCCTGGGTACAGGGGTGGTCCTATTTTGTATATAAGTAGGTGTGCCTTTTCTAATCCTGGATTACCGCTTTAACCCTTTAAGGACCAGGCCTGAAATGGCCTTAAGGACCGAGGCAAATTTTATGAATATGACCTGTGTCACTTTATTCATTAATAACTTCGGGATGCTTTTACCTATCCTGCTGATTCTGAGATTGTTTTCTCGTGACATATTGTACTTCACATTTCTGGTAAATTAAAGCCGAAAAAACAAACAAACAATATAACATGAAAAATTGCATTTTTCCAACTTTGAAACTTTTCTGCTTGCACAGAAAATGGTTATGCCACATACATTATATATTAAATAGCATTAGCAACATGTCTACTTTATGTTGGCAGCATTTATTAAACTATGTTTCATTTTTTTTAGACAATAGAAAACTTAAAACATTAGCAGCAATTTTCAGTAAATTTCAAAATCAGATTTTTTAAGGGACCTGTTCAGGTTTAACCCCTTAGGGACCAAGCCTGTTTGGGCCTTAATGACCAGGCTCATTTTTCAAAATCTGACCTGTCTCACTTTATGCGCGTATAGCTCAGTGATGCTTTAACGTATGCTAGCGATTCTGAGATTGTTTTTTCGTAACATATGGTACTCTATGTTAGTGGCAAAATTTGGTCACTGTCATGTGTGTTTTTTGTGAAAAACATCAAAATATAATGAAAAATTTGAAAATTTTGCACTTTACGAACTTTGAAATTCTTTGCTTCTAAAAAAAAAAAAGGCACATGACATAAATTGGTTAGTAAGTCACATTATGAATATGTCCTCTTTATTATGGCTTCATTTCGTAAACATATTTCACTTTTTTAGGGTGTTATGGGGCTTAGAAATGTATCAGCAGATTATCAAATTTTCATGAAATTTCCAAAACTGATTTTTTTTTAGGGACCAGTTCTTTTTTTAAGTTGATTTAGGAGGCTTGTATACTGAAAACCCCCATAAGTGACCCCATTTTGGAAACTAGACACCTTAAAGAATTAATCTAGGGGTATAATGAGCATTTTAACCCTACAGGGGCTGGAGGAAAGTATTCACAATTAGGCCGGAAAAAAATGGAAAATAGAAATTTTCCAATAATATATTTGTTAAGATTAAAGTATTTCATTTTCATAATAAACATGAGAGAAAATGCACCCCAAATTTTGTAACGCAGGTTTTGCTGAGTACAATGGTACCCCATATATGGGCGTAAACCACTGTATGGGCACACAGCGGGGCTCAGAAGGGAAGGAGCGCCTATTAGCATTTCCAGTTCAGTTTTTGCTGAAGAAGTTTCTGAGTGCCAGGTGCATTTGCAGAGCCCCTGTAGTGTCAGCAGAATAGAACCCCCTCAAAAGTCACCCCATTTTGGAAAGTAGACCCCTCAAAGAATACATCTTGGGGTGTGGTGACCATTTTGACCCCACAGGTATTAGAGGAAAGTATTCAAAAGAAGACAGTAAAAATGAAAAAATAGAATTTTTTCAATAATATGTTTGTTTAGTTTGAAATTTCTCAATTTCACGAGGAACAGGGGAGAAAACTCACCCTAATATATGTAACGCAGGTTCTCCTGAGTAGAACGATACCCGATATGTGGGCATAAACCACTGTTTGGGCACACAGCGGGGCTCAGAAGGGAAGGAGCGCCAATTAGCATTTCCAGTTCAGATTTTGCTGAAGAAGTTTCTAAATGCCAGGTGCGTTTGCAGAGCCCCTGTAGTGTCAGCAGAATAGAACCCCCCCAAAAGTCACCCCATTTTGGAAAGTACACCCCTCAAAGAATACATCTTGAGGTGTGGTGACCATTTTAACCCCACAGGTATTGGAGGAAAGTATTCAAAAGAAGACAGTAAAAATGAAAAAAAATAGAATTTTTCCAATAATATGTTTGTTTAGTTTGAAATTTCTCAATTTCTCGAGGAACAGGGGAGAAAACTCACCCCAGTATATGTAACACAGGTTCTCCTGAGTAGAATGGTAAGCCATATGTGGGCATAAACCACTGTGTTGGCACACAACGGGGCTCAGAATGGAAGGAGCGCCAATTAGCATTTCCAGTTCACATTTTTCTGAAGAAGTTTTTTGAGCGCCAGGTGCGTTTACAGAGCCCCTGTAGTGTCAGCAGAATAGAACCCCCCCAAAAGTCAACCCATTTTGGAAAGTGCACCACTCAAAGAATTCATCTTGGGGTGTGGTGACCATTTTGACCCCACAGGTATTAGAGGAACGTATTCAAAAGAAGACAGTAAAAATGAAAAAATAGATTTTTTCCAATAACATGTTTGTTTAGTTTGAAATTTCTCAATTTCACGAGAAACAGGGGAGAAAACTCACCCCAATATATGTAACGCAGGTTCTCCTGAGTAGAACGGTACCCCATATGTGGGCATAAACCACTGTGTGGGCACACAGCAGGGCTCAGAAGGGAGGGAGCGCCAAGTATTTTCAGTGCATGATTTTTCTGAAGAAGTTTCTTAGTGCCAGGTGCGTTTGCAGTGCCCCTGTAATGTCTACAGAATAGAACCCCCCCCCCCCAAAAGTCACCCCATTTTGGAAAGTACACCCCTCAAGGAATTCATCTTGGGGTGTGGTGAGCATTTTGACCCCACAGGTATTGGAGGAAAGAATTCAAAACTAGACCGTAAAAATGAAAAAAATTGAATTTTTCCAATAACATGTTTGTTTAGTTTGAAATTTCTCAATTTCACTAGGAACAGGGGAGAAAAAGCACCCCAAAATTTGTAACGGAGGTTCTCCTGAGTACAATGGTACCCCATATGTGGGCATAAACCACTGTATGGGCACACAGCAGGGCTCAGAAGGAAGGAGTGTCATTTTAGTTACAGGCAATATGTGGGTGTTTACTGGTTATCTGGGGTGGTAATAGACAATCTCGGGGTGTTTACTGGCTATCTGAGGTGGCAACAGGCAATCTGGTGGGGTTATGGGCAATCTGGGGTGGTTACGAGCAGTCTGTGCCAATCTGGGGTGGTTACGGTCAATCTGGGGTGGTCACAGGCAATCTGGGGTGGTTACGGGCAATCTGGGGTGTTTACTGGCTGTATGGGGTGGTTATGGGCAATCTTGGGGTGTTTACTGGCTATCTAGGGGTGGTTACTGGCTATGTGGGGTGGTGATGTGCAATCTGGGGGTCTTCACTGGCTATCTGGGGTGGTGACGGGCAATCTGTGTTCACTGACTATCTTGGGTTGCAACGGGCAATCTGGGGTGGTGACGGGAAATCTGGGGTGGTGACGGGAAATCTGGGGTGGTGACGGGCAATCTGGGGTGGTTACGGGCAATTTGGGGTAGTTACAGGCAGTCTGTGGCAATCTGGGGTGGTTACGGGCTGTCTGGAATGGTTATGGGCTATCAGGGGGGGATACGGGCAATCTGGGGAGATTACAGGCGATCTGGGGAGATTACGGGCAATCTGGGGTAGTGACGGGCAATCTGGGGTGGTTACAGGTAATCTGGGGTGGTTACAGGTAATCTGGGGTGGTTACCGGCGCCACTGCACTATTCTGCACCATCGCCATAAAGAGCTGATGGCAGCAGAATAGAACCTATTAGTGATCGCTGTAAAAATCCGTATCGGCGGTCACTAATAACAGAATACATGTATTCTCTGGGTCACTACGGTTACGGCGATACCACATTTGTATAGTTTTTTTTAACTATTACCGCTTTGGCGCAATAGAAACTATCTTCCTAGCAAAAACCCACAAAAACTGTCGCCGCATTGCAAGATCCATAGCGTTCTCATCTTTTGCGTGACAGAGCTGGTTTTGGGCTTATATTATGCGGGAAGATCTGTAGTTTCTATTGATACCAAGTTTTATATGAAAATGACTTTTTGATCTCTTTTATGACGTATTTTCTAAAGCAGATTGATAAAATACAGCTATTCTGGTACTGTTTTTTTATAAAATTTTTTACAGCGTGTGTCGTGCGATATAATTATTGATACTGTTTTATAGATTGGGTCGTTACGGACGTAGCAATACCAAATATGTATAGGATTTGTGTTTTTGATCACTTTTATGTAATGTTTTATTGTGTATGGGGAATGTAATGCATCTTTATTATTGGGGGGGGCTGTGTTGTGTTTGGTGCACACTTTTTTCCCTTTTTTTTACTTTTACACTAGTGTACATTACTGTACACTAGTGTAAAATACTTTGATCATTGATACAATACATTGCAGTACCTGATGTACTGCAATGTATTGTATCATGCCTCATGCTGACAGGCAATAGCCACAGCCACCCCTGTCAGCATCAGGCATCTCCATGGAGACCCCGGGGACCTTCATTAGGACCCCGGGATCACCATGGAGACATCGGGACCCCGGACGGCGCCGCGGGACATCGCGATCATGTAAGTGGACCTGCGGCGCCGTCTGGGATCCACCGGGACCCGTTAAATGCCGCTGTCATGGTATGACAGCGGCATTTAACGGGTTAAACTGCCCGGAGCGGAGAATCCTCCGTTCCGGGCAGTTACAGGAGGGTGTCAGCGGTCACACTGACCGCTGATCACCCGTCCTGCAGCCGCCGCCGGGCGGTAATTTATTCCGATGCGCCCGCCGTTAAAAGGCGTACGCATCGGAATAAAGCCCATTAGTGGCCACCGTGAAAAGGCAGCATGGCGGTCACTAAGGGGTTAAGCTGGGTTCACACTATGTATATTTGAGGCTGTATTTGGTCCTCATGTCAGGTCCTCATAGCAACCAAAACCCGGAGTGAATTAAAAACACAGAAAGGATCTGTTCACACAATGTTGAAATTGAGTGGATGGCCGCCATATAACAGTAAATAACTTCCATTATTTCAATACAACAGCCGTTGTTTTAAAATAACAGCAAATATTTGCCATTAAATGACGGACATCCACTCAATTACAACATTATGTGAACATAGCCTTTCTGTGTTTTCAATCCACTCCTTGTTTTGGTTGCTATACAGCCTCAAATATACGTAGTGTGAACATAGCCTAAGGCTAGGTTCACACTATGTAACTGTGCGGCTGTATTTTTTATGCGGCTGTAAATGTGCGGATGAAACTACGGCCGTGGGAAAAAATAGACATGCGGCTCAAAACATACGGTCATTTACTTGGAAATCTGGTTCAACTAAAAATAACAAATAAAATCTTAAGAAAGTGATGCAAACACCTCTGGATGCATCTGGGAAAGCAGAGAACACAGTTTACATGAATTGCTATTACCGGGGTTTGCGATCCTCTGCACTAATGCCGATGTCTCTCATGGTTAATCTATTAAAATAATAAAACACATTTTCGTTGTAATAAAGTGCCTTTCGTTGTTCAATAATTAAATTTAAACTAATCCATCATTTTGCAATTAAATATACTGTTAAAATAAATATATATATAAATAAATGTATATTTATATATATATTTATTTTTTGACAGTATATTTAATTGCACAATGATGGATTCGTTAGAATTAAATTATTGACCAACGAAACTGAATTTATTTAATCGAAAATGTGTTTTATTAATTAAATATTAATTAGTACAGGAAGCTCCATAAGCCGTTAATTCATATTGCCGGCAAAAGAGCTTTCTGTTCTAAGCATCACTTTACTTTAATGAAAACATCAAATGTTTCTTCTAATTATGTTATCACAATAGCATTATTAGAAGAAACATGTAGAATTATATGTGCGCTCAGCTGATTGGCTGATCGGCTCAGCGCACATATAATTAGCGGGTCCGCAGCACAGTGACTTCATTGTGCTGCGGACCAGCGAAGAGGACACATCGGGGTGAGTATAGAGCTCTCCCCACCCCCTCCCCAGCACTGCACCCCTCCCAGCAAGGAAGGGGGGGTCAGTTAACCCCTTCCTTGCTGGGATGGGTGCAGTCTGACATCAGTCTGGCCCCCAAGGGGTTAAGGGGGATGCAATACATCCTCCCTTAACCCCTTGGGGGCCAGACTGTAAGCAGCGATCTGTAAAGATGCTGCATACTGTAAGGTGCACAACACCGCTCACAATGATGGATGTTGTGCTCCTGTTTGTGTGTTTTTTGTGTGTTTCTCCCTTTTTGTTTTTCAGATATCGGTATCCTGTGGATTACGTTGGATTACGTGGACTACGTCGATGAGCAGCGTTTTTTTAATGTTTTTTTTTTTTAATAAAATGGTCAATGAGGGGTGTGGGGGTGTTTTTATTTGAATAAAAAATTTTTTTAACTTGTGTCTTGTCTTTATTTCTTTACTTTATAGACTTAGTAGTGGAAGCCGTCTAATAGACGGAATCCATTACTAAGTTGGGGCCTAGTGTTAGCCGGTATAAAATGGCTAACACTAACCCCCTATTATTACCCCAGTACCCAATGCCACCAGGGGTACTGGGAAGAGCCGGGTGCCAGTGGTCCGGGAGCGTCAAAATTGGCGCTCCTGGACCGGGCGGCAGCAGGCTGGTAAGATTTAGGCTGGGGAGGGCCTAAACCAATGGCTCTTCCCACCCTGGTGTTACCAGGCTGCTGTCGTTTGGTTTTTAACCCGGCTGGTTATAAAAATAGGGGGGACCCTATGCGTTATTTATTTATTTAAAAAAAAACCGCATAGGGTCCCCCCTATTTTTATAACCAGCCGGGTTAAAACCAAACGACAGCAGCCTGGTAACACCAGGGTGGGAAGAGCCATTGGTTTAGGCCCTCCCCAGCCTAAATCTTACCAGCCTGCTGCCGCCCGGTCCAGGAGCGCCAATTTTGACGCTCCGGGACCACTGGCACCCGGCTCTTCCCAGTACCCCTGGTGGCATTGGGTACTGGGGTAATAATAGGGGGTTAGTGTTAGCCATTTTATACCGGTTAACACTAGGCCCCAACTTAGTAATGGATTCCGTCTATAAGACGGCTTCCACTACTAAGTCTATAAAGTAAAGAAATAAAGACAAGACACAAGTTAAAAATTTTTTTTATTCAAATAAAAACACCCCCACACCCCTCATTGACCATTTTATTTAAAAAAAACATTAAAAAAACGCTGCTCATGGACGTAGTCCACGGAATCCGACGTAATCCACAGGATACCGATATCTGAAAAACAAAAAGGGAGAAACACACAAAAAACACACAAACAGGAGCACAACACCCATCATTGTGAGCGGTGTTGTGCACCTTACAGTATGCAGCATCTTTACAGATCGCTGCTTACAGTCTGGCCCCCAAGGGGTTAAGGGAGGATGTATTGCATCCCCCTTAACCCCTTGGGGGCCAGACTGATGTCAGACTGCACCCATCCCAGCAAGGAAGGGGTTAACTGACCCCCCCTTCCTTGCTGGGAGGGGTGCAGTGCTGGGGAGGGGGTGGGGAGAGCTCTATACTCACCCCGATGTTGTCTCTTCACTGGTCCGCAGCACAATGAAGTCACTGTGCTGCGGACCCACTAATTATATGTGCGCTGAGCCGATCAGCCAATCAGCTGAGCGCACATATAATTCTAAATGTTTCTTCTAATAATGCTATTGTGATAACATAATTAGAAGAAACATTTGATTTTTTCATTAAAGTAAAGTGATGATTAGTACAGAAAGCTCTATTGCCGGCAATATGAATTAGCGGCTTATGGAGCTTCCTGTACTAATTAATATTTAATTAATAAAACACATTTTCGATGAAATAAATTCAGTTTCGTTGGTCAATAATTTAATTCTAACGAATCCATCATTGTGCAATTAAATATACTGTCAAAAAATAAGTATATATATAAATATACATTTATTTATATATTTATTTATTTTAACAGTATATTTAATTGCAAAATGATGGATTCGTTAGAATTAAATTATTGACCAACGAAAGGGACTTTATTACAAAGAAAATGTGTTTTATTAATTCAAGATGTTAACTATTAGAGGCATCGGCATTCGGCATCATTGCCGGCTATTTTTGAAGTACTCCGTACGGACCGCCTGTCAATCCTTGGCCGCATGTCCAGCCGCAAACAATGGTCTTGTTCATTTTTTACGGGTCCGTTTACGATCGGGCCGTAGATTCATACATAGTGTGCACTGTGCAGCCGCATATCCTATACTTTCCAGCGTACGCATGAACCACCAAAAATACCGCCGTACAATTACAGCCCCAAATACAGCCGCACAGTTACATAGTCTGAACCTGGCCTAAAAGTGTATTTGAGGGGGACTGTATGTTAGAAAGCACCACAAAGCACCCCATTTCAGAAACTGCACCCTCCAAACTCTGCAAAAGCACATCCAGAAAGTTTTTTTTAACCCTTTAGGTGAGTCATAGAAATAAAAGTTATGTGTAAAAAGAACATTTTTCATAATTATAAACCTATTAGCAGACAAATGCATCCCAATATTTATTGCACAGTTTCTACAGTTTATAGAAATACCCCATATGTGGCCCCATTGCGCTATTTGACTCAACCACAAGCCTCAGATATAAAGGAGCGCCTAGTGAATTTTTAATGCCTCTGTTATATTTGGTCTTTTTTGACTGTACCATTTCAGGTGTTCAGAGGCTCTGGGGTGCCTACACATAAAAAACACCCCTAAAGGGATTGGATTTAGAAAACTACACCCCTCAAGGAATGTAACAAGGGGTGCGGTGAGAATTTGGACCCCACAGGTGCTTCACAGATTTTCAGAACAATGTGGCGTGAAAAAGAAAACATTTAATTTTTTACACTAAAACATTGTTCTAGCCTTCAATTTTTCATTTTTACAGGAGGATAAAAGAAAAAACCACCAAACGTGTAGTGCTGTTTCTCCCAAGTACGGAAATACCCAACATGTAGACATAAAGTGCTACGCGGGCGCAGCCTCCAAAGGGAAGGAGCGCCAATTGGCTTTTGGAAGCTGAATTTCACTGTAATGGATTTCAAGGGCCATGTCACATTTACAAAGCCATTGTGCTGCCAAAACAGTGTAAACCCCCCACAATTGACCCCATTCTGGAAACTACCCCCCCCCCCAGGAATCTAACAAGGGGTGCAATGAGAATATGGACCCCAATGGTGACAGGCACAAATGTGGAACAATATGACGTGAAAATGAAAATTTTCATTTTTTTACTTTCACGGCACAAATGTGGCCGTCATCAAGGGGTCCATATCCTCGCTGCACCCCTTGTTAGGTTCCTTGAGGGGTGCAGTTTCCAGAATGGTCATTTGTGGGGGGTTTCTACTGTCTTGGCAGCACGAGGGCTCTTTAAATGCGACATGGTGTTCATCATCCATTCTGGCCCAATTCAACCTCCAAAATCCAAATGGCGCTCCTTCCTTTCGGAGGCTTGCCCTGCACCCACATGGCGCTTTATGTCCACCCCTTGTTACATTCCTTGAGGGGTGTAGTTTCCATAATGGTATCACTTTTGGAGGGTTTCAACTGTCTTGGGAACACAGGGGGCTTTTAAATGCAACATGGCCTTTGAAATCCATTCCAGCCAAATCCAGCCTCCAAAAGTTAAATGGCGCTCCTTTCCTTTGGAGGCTTACCCTGCACTCGCATGGGGCTTTATGTCCACATGTGACAAAATCAATGATTTAGTGTAAAAATTAAAAGAAATTTACACTAAATGTTGGTCTAGCCTTGATTTTTTCCATTTCCACAAGGGGTTAAAAAAGAAAATGAATGCAAAACTTGTAGGGTAATTTCCCCTGAGTACGAAAATACCCCACATGTGGACATAATGTGCCATATGGGCACAGGGCAAGCCACCAAAGGGACAGAGCCCCATTTAGAGGCTGGAATGGAAGATGGAGGCCATGTCGCATTTACAAAGCTCCTGTGCTGCCAGGACAGTAGAAACCCTCCACAAGTGACCCCATTTTGGAAACTACACCCCTCAAGGAATCTAACAAGGGGTGCAGTGAGCATATGGACCCCACTGGTGACTGGCACATATGTAGAACATGTGTTGTGAAAATAAAAAGTACCATTTTTTTCATTTTCACTACACAAATGTGCCAAGTCACCAGGGGGCCATATCCCCGCTACACCCCTTGTTAGATTCCTAATGAGTTGTAGTTTCCAGAATGGGATCACTTGTGGGGGGTTTCTACTGTCCTGGCAGCACAGGGGCTTTCTAATTGCATCATGGCAAACCTCTAATGGGAATGGGGGCCATACCTATTTAGTTGGGGAAAAGGGACAATTTTTAATTAATTTGGGGGTATTATGCGAATTATTAGTTTATAAGTCTGAAAAGGACAGGAGTCCATCAAATTCAACCTGTGTTGATCCAGAGAAAGGCAAAAAAAACCTTGTTAGGCTGACGACAGTAGCCTCATCGCAGGGAATAAATTCCTTCCTGACTCCATAATGGCAATCAGAATAATCCCTGGATCAACGTGACCTAGGAATAAGGGAACTACAGTGACGCGTGGTACGCCTTGAAGCAATCCTGTATGCAGAGGCCGGGGTGATCAGGACAGGTGTCACACTATAAAATGGTGTCCTTCCAGTTCCCCCTGTTCTGCAACACTTTGCACTTCTTCTGGGGTCTCCCGTTTTCCAGTGTGCGGGACGTCACCTGGAAAATGTTGCCCTGGTACGATACGGGGTCCTTCATATCCAGAAGCGCTGGGTCCGCTCCATGGCTGCTAAATATTAGGGCTTTATTACTGCTTTTGATATTTTCGGATTGTGCCGCAAGCTACAGTAGCTCGGGCAGTGAGGGACCGGAAGAGGGGGGTGCTGGTATAAAAGTTATCCCCGTACAAGTAACATAGTAACATAGTAACATAGTAAATAAGGTTGAAAGAAGACAAGAGTCCATCAGGTTCAACCTAGGAAAATCCTACTGTGTTGATCCAGGAAGGCGAAAAACCCCTATGGGGCAGAAGACAAACGCCCCACCACAGGGAGAAACTCCCCCCCCTCCCCCGACTGCAATGGCAACCAGAACAATCCCCGGATCAACGTATCACCAGAAATCTAATGCCCATAACTTGTAATATTATATTTTTCAAGAAAATCATCCAGGCCTCCCTTGAACTTATTTAATGAATCAGCCATGACAACATCATGTGGCAGAGAGTTCCACAGTCTTACCGCTCGTACAGTAAAGAACCCGCGTCGATGCTGATGATGAAATCTTCTTTCCTCTAGACGTAGAGGATGCCCCCTTGTCATTGTTACAGACCTAGGAGTAAAAAGACCACTACAAAGATCTCTGTACTGTCCATTCATATATTTGTACATTGTGATCAGATCGCCCCTAAGACGTCTTTTTTCTAGCGTAAATAACCCCAAGCGTGATAACCTGTCCTGGTACTGTAACCCACCCATTCCCTTAATGACCTTTGTTGCCCTCCTCTGCACCCGCTCTAGTTCAGCTGTGTCCTTCTTATATACCGGTGCCCAAAACTGTACACAGTATTCCATGTGTGGTCTGACCAGTGATTTATAAAGAGGCAAAACTATGTTCTCATCTTTAGCATCTATACCTCTTTTGATGCACCCCATTATTTTATTAGCCTTGGCAGCTGCTGCCTGGCACTGATCACTAAAGTTGAGTTTACTGTCCACCAATACCCCCAGGTCCTTTTCGGAAGTAGTTTTACCCAGTGTTTTATTATTTAGCACATAACTGTACTTATTATTTCTATGGCCCAAATGCATAACCTTACATTTATCCACATTAAACTTCATTTGCCATTTCTCCGCCCAAGCCTCTAGCTTCTCCAAATCCCTCTGTAATATGATATTATCCTCCTCTGTACTGATTACTTTACCCAGTTTAGTATCATCTGCAAAAATGGAGATTCTACTCTGTAGCCCCTCTACAAGATCATTAATAAAAATATTAAAAAGAAGTGGACCCAACACTGACCCCTGTGGTACCCCACTAGTAACTAAAACCCAATCTGAATATGTTCCATCAATGACCACCCTCTGTTTTCTATCACACAACCAGTTACTTACCCATTTGCATACGTTTTCCCCGAGTCCCAGTATCCTCATTTTGTAGACCAACCTTTCATGCGGCACAGTATCAAATGCCTTTGAAAAGTCCAGATACACAACATCCACAGCCTCCCCCAGGTCCAGTCTATAACTTACCTCTTCATAGAAGCCGATCAGATTAGTCTGACAGGACCGATCCCTCATAAATCCATGCTGGTGCTGCGTCATAAGATTATTTTCATTAAGATACTCCAGTATAGCATCTCTTACAATCCCCTCAAATACTTTACCTACTATAGATGTTAGACTTACAGGCCTGTAGTTTCCAGGATCACTCCTTGACCCCTTCTTGAATATTGGTACCACATTAGCTATGCGCCAGTCCTGTGGAAGAATCCCTGTCGTAATAGAATCTTTAAATAATAGGAATAACGGTCTGTCCAACACAGTATTTAATTCTTGCAAAACTCTAGGATGGATACCTTCTGGGCCCGGTGACTTATGGATTTTAATGTTTTTAAGGCGTTTCCCCACTTCTTGTTGTGTTAGGCAGGTGAGATTTATGGGAGGATTAACATTATCCCTAGTCATGTCGTCTGTTATGGGATTCTCCTCTGTGAATACAGTAGAGAAGAATGTATTTAGTAGATTGGCCTTTTCCTCTTCCCCCTCCACCATTACACCCAGATTATTTTTGAGGGGACCAACATTTTCGGTTTTAAGTCTTTTGTTATTTATATAGGTGAAGAACATTTTGGGATTTGTTTTACTTTCTGTGGCTATCCTTCTTTCTGTTGCTATTTTTGCTTCTTTTATTTGCGTTTACACATTCTATTCTTCTGTCTATAGTTGCTCAATGCTTCCCCACTACCTTCTTGTTTTAGTAGTCTGAATGCTTGTTTCTTATCATTTATTGCACCCCTTACAGCTGTAGTTAACCACATTGGATTTCTCTTATTTCTACTACGTTTATTCCCATATGGTATGTGTCGTTCACACGATTTACCCAGGATGCTCTTAAATATGTCCCATTTCTCTTGTGTACTTTTATTTCTGAAGGCATTGTCCCAGTCTATGTTCCCAAGGTCCTCTCTTAGTTTTTGGAAATTAGCCTTCCTGAAATTTAATGTTTTTGTAGCCCCTCTGCTAATCATTTTATTGAAGGATAATTGAAAACTTACTATTTTATGGTCACTATTACCTAGGTGACCCCCCACCTCTATTTTTGATATTCTGTCGGGCCTATTGGTTAAGATCAGGTCCAGAAGGGCCCCCCCTCTTGTTGGTTCCTCTACTAGTTGGGAAAGGTAATTATCTTTTACTATTTCCAAAAACACGCTTCCCTTCCTGGAGCTGCAGGTTTCTGCTTTCCAGTTTATATTTGGGTAGTTAAAGTCCCCCATAATAATGACTTCCCCCTGCTTCGCTGCCGCATCTATTTGTCTTATAAGAAGATTTTCTGATTCTTCCACTATACTTGGAGGTTTATAACTCACTCCTATAAGAATTTTATTATTCTTTGTCCCTCCCCTTATTTCTACCCAAAGAGACTCCACATTATCATCACATATATCCTCCCGCAGAATAGGCTTAAGGCATGATTTAACATATAGACAGACCCCTCCCCCTTTCTTATTTTTACGGTCATTTCTGAATAGACTATAACCCTGGATATTAACGGCCCAGTCATAGGTCTCGTCCAGCCATGTCTCGCTTATCCCCACTATATCATATTTCTCTTCAACCATTATGAGTTCTAATTCCTCAGCTTTATTAGTGAGGCTTCGAGCATTAGTATACATACATTTAATATATTTGTCCATATTCCCTTTCCTTTTATCACTAGTGACTATTCTAACCCCTCCCGCCGCTCCACCCCCAGTTCCATAATCTAGGCCCAGCTCTCCATCTACTCTGTCTTCACTTACTATATTGTAGTTGCCCTCCCCCCCGGTCCCTAGTTTAAACACTCCTCCAACCTCTTAGCCATCTTCTCCCCCAGCACGGCTGCACCCTCCCCATTGAGATGCAGCCCGTCCCTACCGTAGAGCCTGTAACCGACCGAGAAGTCGGCCCAGTTCTCCATGAACCCAAACCCCTCTATCCTACACCAGCTCTTGAGCCACTTATTTACCTCCCTAATCTCCCGCTGTCTCTCAGGTGTGGCTCGTGGTACAGGTAATATTTCGGAAAAAATCACCTTGGAGGTCCTAGTTTTAAGCTTCCTGCCTAAGTCCCTGAAATCATTTTTAAGGACCCGCCACCTACCTCTAACTTTATCATTGGTGCCAATGTGCACCATGACTGCTGGGTCATCGCCAGCCCCTCCCAGTAATCTGTCAGCCCGATCCGCGATGTGACGAACTCGAGCGCCAGGAAGGCAACACACTGTTCGACGATCCCGGTCTTTGTGACAGATTGCCCTGTCTGTCCCCCTAATAATTGAGTCCCCCACTACCAGTACCTGCCTGGCCTGCCCTGAACTCCTGTTTCCCACCTTACTGGAGCAGACACCCCCCTGGCTTTCAGAGGCAGTGTCCTGCTGCAGCAATGCCACCCCTGAATCAACATCCCCCTCATCCGCCAATTTGGCAAACTTGTTGGGGTGTGCCAGATCAGGACTGGCCTCCCTCACACTCTTCCCTCTACCCCTTTTTCTAACTGTGACCCAACTAGCTGCCTCTTCCTCCTGTACCTCCATGCTATCACACTCTCCCCCATCTACCCCTTGGAGTGCTTGCTCAGTGAGAAGCAGACCCCTTTCCAGTTTGCCAATGCATCTCAATCGTTGCAGCTGCTCATTTAGATCCAGGATCTGGGCTTCCAAACCAGCAACATGCACACATCTCCCACAATGGTATGCACCCTCGATCGGTTGATCAAGGATTGCATACATCGCACAAGATGTACATTGGGCCGCATTGTCAAACATGGCGCTCATTATATGGGGATATTATGTATAAAGAAAGAAAAAACAAACAAGCAACAAAAGCAAACAATGTGTTCAAAAGCAAATAAACAATTTGTTTTCCTCTAAAACTCCCCGAATCTAAAGTCCCAGAATATTAAAGTCCCACACTTGAGACAAAAACACACTTCAGATCTAAAACTCGCACGCTCCAAAACTCGCTCACAATACAATATAGAAGTACTTAGCTTGCAGAGTTTGTTGCTTCTGGCTCCTGTGTTTGGTAACCTTTATCCAGCAGTGGGAAGATCAGTTCCCGAACGATCTTCCCATTAACTCCGAGGATGGGGGGGCATTCTGGGGCTTGGATTCGGGTGTCCCTTCCTTCATACACTCTAAGGGGGACATTTATTAAGTGCGGCGATTTTTACACCGGACTTATAAATGTCCCCGCATCTCCGGCGCTACAGAGATTTATGTAGAGGCGGACCACCTCTACATAAATCCCGTGCGCGTCGGTGCGCACAGCCGAAAACCTACGCCACCTGAAAAGTGGAGTAGGTTTTTGGCGTATATTTGCGCTGAAAAAATTATAAATCGAGCGGACTCTGAGTCCGCGCCCCCCCATAATGCCCCCTCCACACACCCTCCCCGCCCCCCGGCGTACTCAGCGGAAAGTGACAATATGCAAATATTTTATTCGCAAATCGGCCATTTGCGAATAAAAAAATACACAAATCGGCACTTTCCGCCGAAAATCATCCGTACGCCGGATGATACATGTCACCCCAGGGGTACATGCACACTGCGAAATGGCAAAGGATAACCCTTCACTCATTCCGCAGCTGGCACCCGCCAGCGGACTGATGCAGGCAAGCGTCACTGCACGTGTCATAGACTCCATTCTATGCACGGGCGGATTCCGCCCTCCGTCCAAAGAATGAACATGTTCATTCTTTGGACGGACGACGGAATCCGCCTGTACATAACACGGGCCTGCGCCTGCATCAGTCCGCCGGCGGGCGTCAGCTGCGGAAAGCACAAAGGGTTATCCTTTGCCATTCCGCAGTGTGCACATACATGTATGAAGCAAGGGACACCCGAATCCAAGCCCCAGAATGCCCCCCCCCTATCCTCGGAGTTAGTGGGAAGATACAGTGGCAGCAGGATATAGAGAAAAAACACCCTACGCCAAAAAGGAAGAGTTGCTGATGTGTGCGATGCTAATCAGCACTCAGCGACGATAGGGTGCGTAAAATAAAATAAAAATGGGGGGGGGGAACCACTTTCTACAACCCTATAGCTACTGATAAGTGTATAATATACACTTATCAGCCGCCAGGGTTTGCGTTAAGGCACGGGCTGCCAGGGCGTACATTTACGCCCGCGGTCGCTAAGAAGTTAATTTCATTTTTAAGAGGGATGCCAGCAAAAAAATAATCTTTTAAATCAACTGGTGTCAGAAAGTTATATACCGTATTTTCCGTCGTATGAGATGACTTTTTAAAGTCGGGGGTCATCTTATACTCTGTGTAAGGTCGCCCCATAATGTGTGGGGGGGCTCAAAAATGGCCCCATCCCCACTGTATGGGGCGACCACTATAAAAAAAAAACCAAAACATTTAACTCACCTAGGGCCCGTTCACAGCCTCTGCAAGCCTCCGGTACCGTTCCCTGCGCAGGCAGTGTTCCGTACACTACCTGTGATGGAGAGGGAGATCGACGGACCTCTCCCTAGCAGCTGAGTGTCTTATCGGAGAGGCACATAGACGCTCGGCTGCCGGGAGAGCTTCGGGAGAATGAGAGAGGCTTCGGCAACTTCTGGCGCCTCTCTCATTCTCCCGAAACTCTCACGGCAGCCGAGCATCTCTGAGCCTTTTGAAGAGACTCTCGACTGCTAGGGAGAGGTTCGGCTATCTCCAGCGCAGGTAGTGTACGTCACACTGCCTGCACTGGGAACTGTACCGGAGGCGTGCGGAGGTGGGGCATGGGCCCTATGTGAGTTAAATGTTTTTTTTTTTTTTTTTAATTTAGCTGCAGTTGACCCCTGCGGTCAGGCAGGGCTTAACATTTTACGGTGTATAAGGTGAACCCCTGACAATCTGCTTAAAAGTCAGGGGTCGCCTTATACGCAGGGCTGTGGAGTCGGTAAGCCGCAGCTCCGACTCCGACTCCTGAATTTTATCAGGACCGACTCCGACTCCTGCTCCTTCATAAATGGCCAGTCATATACCAGGGGAGTTATTTATCACACTGGCTCAGCAGCTTCTCCCTAATGTCCTACATGATCCTGGGGTGACTTCTAAATGAATAAAGGAATACAGTATATAAAGCAGCTTCTCCTGTGTGTGCAGTGGATGCAGCCAGTCTCCAGCCTCCATGTCCTAAACTACTCACAACTAAACTAGATGAAGCAGGTGGCCTTTTCCTGCTGACAGTCTTCTATGTTTCTAACTAAATATTCACCATACTTAAAGTGTCACTGTCGTGAATTTCTTTTTTGCGGAAAACAATAGTCCAGGCGATTTTAAGAAACTTTGTAATTGGGTTTATTATCCGAAAAATGCATTTTTATCATGAAAAAGCAGTTTGAAGCTCTCCCCCCTGTCTTCATTGTTCTCCTATGGAGAGAGCTAAAGAAAAGACCAAAACAGGACAACAAAGAGTTAATCTACAAATCCCTCACGGGATATCTCCTGTGACAGTCACCAGTGACCTGTCTGAGCTCAGATTACAGCTGTCACCCAGCTCCGTGCCTGTAATCCTCTGTTATCTGCTTTCTGCTGCCGGCTAACTCCCTCCTTCCTCCTCCCCCCTCCCCTCTCCCTAGAGCAGACAGGGTACGACTCCTGCAACAAGTCACAATTTTCTGATTTTTCAGAGTGGATGAAAAAGAGGAAGGAGGGGGGGACCTGGCAAAAGGCTTTTTACATGCAGATAATGGCAGATTTGGCTAATAAACCCAATTACAAAGTTTCTTAAAATCGCCTGGACTATTGATTTCTGCAAAAAAAAAAATACGACAGTGACTCTTTAAAGAAACACTGCTAACAATGCCAGATTCCTGTGATATAGAGGTCAGCCATAGTGATATAGAGAGGGGTCACACATAGTAATATAGAGAGGGGTCACACATAGTGATATAGAGAGGGGTCACACATAGTGATATAGAGAAGGGTCACACATAGTGATAAAGAGGTTCATACAGTGATATAGAAGGTCACTGTAGGGGCACGCAATAGCACACACACACACACACAGCTGCTGCAGCTATAGCACGCACACACACATCTTGCTTCAGCCATAGCGCACATCACACACACACACACATCTTGCTGCAGCCATACCACACATACACACAGCCTGCTGCAGCCATAGCAGACACACACACAGCCTGCTGCAGTCATAGCAGACACACACACAGCCTGCTGCAGTCATAGCACATACACAGCCTACTGCAGCCATAGCACGCACACACACACACACACACACACACACACACACAGCTGCAGCCATAGAACACTGAAGAAAAACACACAATATTCTCCCAGAGAGAAAACACCACACTGAGGACAAATGTTACTGCTACACTACTTATGTCTTCTCCTCCTCCTCTATATTACACAGGATATCTTCATATTACACCGCTGCTCATATACAATCATCCAGCATCCAGGAGGAGAACAGCATAGATCTCCCCCCACACAATGGACTCTTCCAGCTCACAAACAAACTGCCAAATAGTGACCGACAACTTTTCCATGACCATCCTTATGTAATAGGGCCAGTGTCCTTTTAGAATGTTGCTCATAATATATATTCATGAGCACAACTTGTAAAATTCATATCAAAATGCAATTCTACATTTTTTTAAGATTTTTTTAAAGCTGAAGTCGGAGTCGATACATTTTCTTCCGACTCCGACTCCAGCCAATACTAGCTCCGACTCCAACTCCAACTCCAGCCAAAACTAGCTCCGACTCCGACTCCAGCCAAAACTAGCTCCGACTCCACGACTCCGACTCCACAGCCCTGCTTATACGCCTAGTCGCCTTATATACCGGAAAATACAGTAGATTTGTATTTTATTTCTATTTAAAAATCTCCAATCTTCCAGTACTTATCAACTGCTGAATGTTCTGCAGGAAGTGGTATATTTTTTCCAGTATGGCACTGCTCTCTGCTGCCACCTCTCTCCATGTCTGTCCAGAGGAGTAGAGGTTTTATATAGGAATTTACTGCTGCTCTGGACAGTTCCTGACATAGACAAAGGTAGCACGGATAGCACTGTGTCAGACTGGAAAGAATAAACTTCCTGCAGGACATACATCAGCTGATAAGTACTGGAATATTGGGGATGTTTAAATAGAAGTAAATTACAAATCTATATATCTTTCTGACCCCAGTTGATTTGAAAGAAAACATTTTCGCCTGAGTATCCCTTTAAGCTACTTACATGGTTGTCAAACTTGAGACAAAACTGACTACAAGAGCTTCTCACATGAAACAGTAAATGTATTTATGATGTTTCTCTGGATTCATGCACACAATGACCTGAACAGATGTACAATGCTTGTTTATGAGACTTGCATCATGCTAGTGTCACATTACGATGTCTGTAAAATCAGGATCTCCTAATCACTGTGATGTCCTCACATTATTAATCCTGATGCCAGCATTTTACTGGAGGCCTAAATGAATGCAGACATAATAAATTTGTAGCAGAACTTACTAGTATTTCCTGTAAAAGACCATTTACAATTCCACGTAGTGGATCATTCTTTGTTTAACAAGCTTATGAGTAGCAATACTTACAAATCCTGACTCGTAAAACTTGTCATATAATTCTAGATAACTGCTACTTTTCACATCAGTTGTATAATACCCAGCTACTGCCTACATGATGCAGGAAGACTGAATTTATCAATGCTGCTGTAAAATACAATCACAAATTTTTGTGCAAAACACCACAATGGTAGAGTAAAGTAGAGTTGGGCAAAAATATGTGGCCTTCTATGCCACAAAAATGTCATATATACTGTTCAAAAAACCAAAGGAAACACTTAAGCAACACAATATAACTGCAATTAAATCAAACTGTCCACTGAATAAAGGAGTGGTTCTGCAGGTGGGGACCACAGACCACTTCTTCATATCTATGCTTTCTGGCTGATGCGAGCTGTAGCAAGAAGGTTTTCTGTGTCTGTCAGTGTAGTGTCCAGAGGCTGGAGGCGCTACCAGGATACAGGCCAGTACACCAGGAGATGTGGAGGAGGCCATAGGAGGCCAACAACCCAGCAGCAGGACCACTACCTCCACCTTTGTGCAAGGAGGAGGAGTGCCAGAGCCCTGTAAAATTACCTCCAGCATGCCACAAATGTGCATGTGTCCACACAAACCGTTAGAAACCGACCCCATGAGGGATGGTATGAGGGTCCGACGTCCACAGATGGGGATTGTGCACACAGCCCAACACCATGCAGGACGCTTGGCATTTGCCAGAGAACACAAGGATCGGCAAATTCTCCACTGGGGCCCTGTGCTCTTCACAGATAAGAACAGGTTCACACTGAGTACATGTGACAGACAGACAGTGCCTGGAGATGCCGTGAAAACATCCTTTACCATGACCGGTTTGGCAGTGGTGTGGGGTGGCATTTCTTTGGAGGGCCGCACAGCCCTGTGCGCTGCTTCATCTCTGTGTCATTGGTAAAGTAGCAGTGAACAGAATTATAATAGAGCCCTAATGGAACTTCCGGTACAGTGATTATGTCTAATACAGTGTGTGTCTGCCCGTTCATTCTAATGATTATATAGGTGTCTCAGCAACCAGACCTCGACCAATACAAACCTTTGACATGTCAGAAATTGGTTAAAATGCTAGGTACACTTTAAAATATAAGTAATAAACCTTGCCTGTAATATGAACAAAGACTATCCAAAAGTCAAATACATCACAGGAAGAAAACTTTCTTCTTCAGAAACTAATTTTAAAATGCAAGGCATAAAAATGAAGTCCAGAACAGTAAGGATATATTTAATTCTTCTATCTGGCTTTCTTCCTTTTTTTTCCAAAGTGTCGAGACAAATTTGCTTCACTCCTGAGACTCCGAAAACATTTTAAAATGTGACAGATTTAGATCACAGCTATGGCGGCCATGTTCAAAGACATCAGTGATAGATTATAGAACAAAGGCATGTAGTTATGCAAGTGTTTCTAGGCTGTCCATCAGTAACATCAATTATAGTGATTTAACTAATGGTGCGTTTACACGTAACGATTATCGTGCGAATCTGCGCGATAACGATCGAATTCGAACGATAATCGTACGTGTAAACGCAGCGAACGATGAAACGACGAACAAGAAATCGTTCATTTTGATCTTTCAACATGTTATCAAATTTTCGTTCGTCGTTCGCAAAAAATGTGTTTGCCGATTTAACCAATGTGTGAGATAGGCTTAAGGATCGCAAAACGATCGCAAAACGAATTTTCTGTACGATATATCGTACCGTATAAACGCGGATCATTATGGAAAAAAAATTGTTACTCCGACATCGTTAATCGTACGATCGGGTCAATTATCGTTTCGTGTAAACGCACCATAATAAATACTAATAGGTATTATATTAACAGAAAAGGGTCTCTGCAGCTGCTTTTAAAGTGACTGTTATTATTGAACATAAAATTTCTGCTGGAGAGTTTGCTTTGATACTAGTGTCCCAAGAGTAAAAGACTGTGGGCCGCATGTGAAAAGTCTTCCAAAGTTTAACATAATTGCAAAGGGGAATAAATATAAAGCATTAGAATTTTTTGTGAAATAGTTGATGACTTATGTAGAGAAATCCTGCTGTATAGAAAAACACAGTATAGTAATATGTTAGTCAGAAAAAATCTGTGATTGAAAATACGTCAGTGATGAAAGGGCCTTTTTGCTCCAGAAGGGTGCAAATAATACATTTTTTGCACTTTGCCAATATACATATTAACGCAGATTCGTCAGTAATTCAATTCAAAAAGTGAAACCCCTTTATTATATAGAGTCGTTACTTTAAAAAATTAAAAAACTCACTTTAAAAACTTTACTTTTTCTACAGCTTATTTCTGTTCATGTTAATGATTACGGCTTACAGCCAAGGAAAACCCAAAATTCATTATCTCAAAAAATTTGAAGAACAACTATAAAAAAATGTGAAAAAAAAATTCACACAGAAATATTGGCCAAATGAAAAGTCTGTACAGTAAATGCAAGCAGTACTTGTTCGGGACTCCTCCTTGCATGAATGACTGCATCAATGCAGTGTGGTATGGAGGCGATCAGCCTCTGGCACTGCAGAGGTGTTATAGAAACCCAGGTTGCTTTGATAGCGGCCTTCAGCTCGTCTGCATTGTTGGATCTGGTGTCTCTCATCTTCCTCTATAGATTCTCTATGGGGTTAAGGTCAGGCGAGTTTGGCTCTAAGCCATAATCATCAATTATAACAGAAATAAACACTAGAAAAGGTCACTCTGTAATAACTGTATAATATAGGGGTTTCTTTTTTAAATAGAATTACTGAAAAAAAATAGTTTTAATGATATTCTTATTTATTTAGATGCACTTATAAACTGGTGTAAACCACTCATAGCAACCAATCTCTGTGACTTGTGAGCACTGTTACTTGAAAGAATACACCACTTCCTGCAGGGCATGCAGCAGTTCATAAGTACTGGAAGATTGCAGATTTTTAAACAGAAGTAAATAACAAATCTATAAAACTTTCTGACACCAGTTGATTTTAATTTTTTTTTCACCAGAGCACCCTGTAAAACAAAAAATGTCAAACTTTGACTTTTTTTCCAAATTTTTTGCAAAACTATAGTTTTTTTTTTTATACAAAAGTTCGCTAAACATTTTTTTTATAAATAAAAGTAAAGTAACATAAAGTACAGTGTGACGAAAAAAAAATCTCTAAATCACTTGGATAAGTTAAATGGATACATTCTTTCTTTCAATTTTAGTTTTTATGTACTTACAATTTTTTTTTCATCCTAAGAGCCATAATAACTCTTTAGGGGCTAATAGGGGCTTATCTTAAAAAATTAGCTATAGATTGGACTTTTTGATCACTTTTTATTCAGTTACCGATATGGTGTGACTAGGGCTGGGCGATAATGGCCTAAATTAATATCGCGGTTTATCGTACATATTGCCGCGGTAACGATAAATTGAGCGATAATTATGACACGCCCCCTTTTGAAAACCACACCCATTTGAAACACGACGTTTCGGCGTCTCCTATGCCATTTTCAAGTGGCACATAGGAGACGCCAAAACCCTGTGGTTTACTTATGAAGTTTGCTGCACATCATTTTATGGAATAAATCCACATTTTCACATTTGTACTACAATCAGAGTGCTGCAGAGTATTTTTTACTAGCTGATCCAAGGTCTAGGATTTGTCTGCTGGCCCCCACAGTGCTGCCTATATTGTTTGCTATAGCTATCTATCGATCAACCTCTCTATCTAAGATAGATAGATAAATCAGAAGAATACCGCAGCACTCATGGGATAGAATTCAACACAACGTGTTTATTTCCCCAAACACGTTGTGTTGAATTCTATCCTAGGAGTGCTGCGGTATTCTTCTGATTTATATAACTTATACCGGGTGGTCGCTGGTATGTACCGCCTGGCACCACATTCATCGCTACACGAGTGCTGCATTCATTCTGAATTTCTAAGATAGATAGATAATAGATATTAGAGAGAGGAGATATATTATAGATAGATTATATATCGATAGGAGTCCTATCTATCTATCTTGTATCTATCTACGATCTGTATATCATCTATCTATAATATATCTCCTCTCTCATATCTATCTATATTTCATCTATCTCCTATCTATATATAATCTATCGATCTAATATAGATAGATGATATATAGATAGGAGATAGATGATATATAGATAGGAGATAGATAGATAGATAGATAGATGATATATAGATAGATAGATAGGAGATAGATATAGATAGATAGGAGATAGATATAGATAGATAGGAGATAGATAGATAGATAGATATATGAGACATATCTATCTATCTATAATCTATCTAATTTATCTCATATCTATCTATTTTACCTGCTGTTCTGCCCTGACCCCTCCCCCCTCCCGCACATACAATTGGGGTCAGGTATGGGGTCGGCACCTCCTTGCTCCCCCGGGCACCGCTCTCTCTCTCCCGCACAGGAATCCTCCCTGTCACATATATCTGCTGTCAGTGTCCCGGGCAGAGCGTCGCACACAGCTGCTTCCAACACTGACAAATGATAACAGGCCCCGAGGATTCCTGCGCGGGACAGAGTGCGGTGGCCGGTGGAGGGAGGATGTGCTGACCTATACCTGACCCCCTGCAGCCGCTGTATGTGAGGGAGAGGGGGGGCCACGGCTCGCTGTGAGTGCAGCTTCCAGAGCCGTCCGGCAGCAGCAGCAGCGATGAGCACACACTGGAGGGGGAGCTGCTACCTGGAAACAGCCTGTCACATCTCCAGCTTCCTTACCCCCAGCAGCACTGTTATCAGTGTCCTGAGCCGAGCGTCACACATGGCGCACGCCCCCCCAGACAGCAGAATAGTTTTACCCAGGCCAGGCAGCGGAGGAAGAGGGACGCAAGGAAGCCTGAGGGGAGCAGAGCAAGCGGCCGCTGGGTGAGGGGAGGAAAAATACCGCAGATACCGTCCTGGCAGAGTTGAGGTCGGTTAACCGACGCCAGTGACGGTATCGGTATTTTTGCGGTATACCGCCCAGCCCTAGGTGTGACAAAAAAAAAAAAAAACAGTTATGGGGTTTAGTATTTTTTTTCCTTTTTTTTACAACACTTACTGCGTGGCCTCAGTAACATTATATTTTTAGAGTTCAGAACATTCTGCACATGGACTACAAAAAAAGAGAAGGGGGCTAAACCTAATGAATATATTTAGAGCCACTCAGTGTCAAAAGACATAGGACAAATAGATTATGAGAGGCACTAATAGAGTGCACCCACAAGAATAAATAAATGTAATACTGTACATTACGTTAAAGCAATTGATTTATTCTTGTTGGGTGCACTTTGTTAGTGCCTCACTTGTTTTTTTTTGTCCCAAATTCTGCACATGGAGTTATCTTTTTTTTTTTTTATGTTTACATTATTCATATGAAAAATATAAAAAAAGTAAACATTTTATTATTGTTTTATATTTTTTTATTTTTAAAATGGAAAAAAGGGGTTGATTTCAGGCGAACCTCATAAGCAATCATTAGATTGCTAATACTGTTCCATGCAATGCTTTGACAGTTACTGTAGATCAGTAGTCTGTTAGCAGAGACACAGAGGGTAAGTAAAGGCCTCTGGCTTCAGAATTGACAGATTGACACCCTGCAATCATGTTGCGGGGGTGTTGCTGGAACCAGGGGCGTAGCTAATGTCTCCTGGGCCCTGGTACGAGAAGCCAACTTGCCCCCCCCCCTCCTTTCACGACCAAGTGATGCTATTGGTGTGTATATTTATATATATATATATATATTGTGGACATGTCACTGGTAAAGTGCTCGAGGGGATGTACATCTCACCCAGGTTGATACATAGTGTGAGATGGTGAGTCCAGGAGGCATCTGTGCTCAGCAGTGTTATGCTGCTGAGCTATTATTTATTATTGCCGGGCCTGGACTTACATGGAATGGCAGGTAGGTTTTGGTAGTGGGACTTGCCATTCCCTCCCCCTCGATCCAGTGTGGGTTTTGGGATCAGGTGAGCTCTGATCCCAATCAGCCTGAGAAGGCAAAAGCTGTGCTCAGTGTGCAAGGGGTCTCTCTCAGCCAGGAGTGAACAGCCTGCATGCTGTTTGGTGAGAGCTGGGAAGACAGCCGCTGCTGGGGCCGGTTCACACCCCGCAATACTGCCGACTGAAGTGTCAGAGAGGTAACCTGCTGTGTTAGTTAGCGCCCAGACGGGCAAGACCTTTTTGTTTTGTTCTTAAAGCACAGTGTTGCTATATTTCTGTTATGGACTGTTTATGCTGCAAATAAACGCCAAGCTGTTATTTTACAAGTCCAAGTCTGCTGTGAACTGTGTCCAAACACACCATCCCCCGGGAAGATCCCTACAATTGGTGCTGCGGAGCGGGCAAAACGGTTGCTAGGGGCAACGGTGTGCATCAACTTGGCTACAGCTGCTTATGTCCTGGGTGAAGGCTGCGGCTTCACTCCAAAAACAGTCAAGCAACATGGAGGAGATGATGAAGCAGTTAATGCAAGTGAATATGCAGCAACAACAGGCTCTGACAGACGCTAACCTACGCCATGAGCAGGCTAATCGGCAGCAACAACAGGCTCTGACAGACGCTAACCTACGCCATGAGCAAGCATTGGCCGCACAACAACAGGCATTGGCCGCACAACAACAGGCTCAGGCAGCCGCTAAACAGGATCAGGCAGCCGCTAATCTGCGCCATGAACAGACAATGGCTGCACATCAGCAAGCAATGGCTCAACAACAGAGACTTATTGAGCACCTGATAGCAAAGCAAGAGGCGTCTGCAGGTGCTAATCCACAGCCGGTGGCAGCAGCCGCGCCAGAGACTTTGTCTGTGAAAAGAGCCGTGCAGCGTGCGCTGCAAAAGATGACTGCTGATGACGATGTTGAGGCCTACTTAACTGTCTTTGAGCGTGTGGCTGAGCGAGAAAGGTTGCCATCCACTGAGTGGGCAGAGGTCATTGCTCCCTATTTAACAGGCGAACCTCAAAAGGCCTATTATGACCTCAGTGAGCAAGAGGTCAAAGACTATCCTCGGCTAAAAGCAGAGATACTCGCCCGACTAGGAGTTACTGCTGCTGTTCGTGCCCGGAGGGTCCGCAACTGGAGCTACAGTCTGGACAAGTCAGCGAGGTCCCAGATGTACGACCTCATTCATTTGGCAAGAAAGTGGTTGGAGCCAGACACCTCTACTCCTGCACAGATCCTAGAGAGGGTCGTGATGGATCGCTACCTCCGCGCACTTCCTGCTGATCTGCAACGCTTGGTGGGACAAGGTGACCCTAAGAGTGCCGACGAACTTGTCAGCCTTGTGGAGAGGTTCCAGGCGACCGAGGACTACCTCCATGATGTTCCTGCAGCACCGTCACCTCCCCGGAGTGCCAGACCTGTGCCTTCAGCTGGTAAGAGACTTCCATCTATTGGGGGAGTGTGGAGGGGTGCTGATAGAGGGAAGAGCGCTCAGGAGGCGTCTCAGGGGCAAAAGACTGGTGGTGGTCCCCGGTGGCTAAGTGGCCCTAAAAAGGACTCCCTGCCAAGGAGACCAGGCCCTATCCAGTGCTGGAGATGCCATGAGACGGGACATATGTCTGCCCATTGCCCTCTTACCACTGAGCCCATGGAGTGTGACGCTAGCCGGCGTCAGTCGCTATTTGCGGAGCCGTCTTTTGTTGCAGTCACTGGACTAGAGACTGAGCCACAAGTCTGCAACATTACTGTAAATGACTTTCCTGTTAAGGCCTTGCTGGACTCAGGAAGCCTTGTCACCCTGGTGCATGCCAGCCTGGTGACTGGGGACTTTGTGCCAGCAAGACATATGAGTGTGGTGTGCATACATGGTGATACAAAGGTTTACCCTATAGTACTGGCTAATGTCGGGACTGAACTAGGCGCTGTACAGTATGAAGTGGGGGTGGTTAAAAACCTTATGCATAATGTGATATTGGGGCGTGATTTTCCATTGTTCTGGGCTCTATGGGGAAAACAACAATCCCCTGAAAGGAGTGAGGAGACCCCTAAGTCTATTGCATTACCCACGGTAAATGATAAAAATGTACAGGAGGAATATGATGCTTTTCCTTTGCAGGTCCTGGCTGGTGAGGAAGAGGCTCCTCCCACTGCGCAAAATGTTCCAGACTTAGAGGTGTCTAGGGATAATTTTGGTACTGCACAATTACAGGACCCCACTCTCAAAAATGCGAGAGAGCAGGTCACTGTTATGAATGGGGTACCTCAGGAACCAGAAGCTGAGAAAAAATTTCCACATTTTTCTATGACTAATGATCTCTTCTATAGAGTCACTAAGTTTAATGATGAGGTTGTGGAACAGCTTCTGGTGCCTAAGTCGTACCGGCGTCAGGTACTCGACATGGCCCATAATCATGTCCTTGGGGGCCACTTGGGGACAGATAAAACACAGAAGAGAGTCCTCCAGAGGTTTTATTGGCCTGCAATTTATGCTGACATAAAAAAATACTGTGAGTCGTGCCCCACATGTCAGCTTAGCGCTCCAGTGTCGCATTTTCGCAGTCCTTTGGTCCCACTCCCCATCATAGAGGTACCTTTTGACCGGATCGCAATGGACTTGGTGGGTCCCATTGTAAAGTCGGCTAGGGGACACCAGTACATTCTAGTTGTGTTGGACTACGCGACCCGCTATCCTGAGGCTGTACCCCTAAGAAACACTGCCTCTAAAACCATTGCACGGGAATTGTTTTATATGTTTTCCAGGGTAGGGATCCCCAAGGAAATCTTGACCGACCAAGGTACCCCATTTGTGTCAAAGGTAATGAAAGAGCTATGCAAACTGTTTAAAATCTCACACCTACGAACCTCTGTATATCACCCACAGACAGACGGGTTAGTGGAGAGGTTTAATAAAACCCTGAAACATATGTTAAAAAAGGTGGTGGAAAAGGATGGTCGTGATTGGGATCACTTACTACCTTATCTAATGTTTTCTATTAGGGAAGTACCCCAAGCGTCCACAGGGTTCTCTCCCTTCGAATTAGTCTATGGTCGTCACCCTAGGGGTTTGTTGGATATAGCGAAAGAGACATGGGAAAGTGAGTCCACCCCATACAAGAGTGTTATAGAGCATGTAGCACAAATGCAGGATCGTATAGCCACTGTAATGCCCCTAGTAAGGGAACACCTCCAGAGGGCGCAAGAGGGCCAAAGCAGAATTTACAATCGTTCTGCAAGAATCAGGACATTTAGCCCAGGTGACCGGGTACTCATACTTGTTCCCACGGTAGAAAGCAAATTCTTAGCAAAGTGGCAGGGTCCCTATGAAATTGTAGAGAAGATCAGTGAGGTCAACTACAAGGTACACCAACCAGGTAGAAGGAAGCCTTTTCAAGTTTATCACATAAACTTGATCAAGCCCTGGAAAGACAGGGAATCCTTGGTGGCGACAAATCCTGTTGGTCATCTGTCACCACCAATCCCTCCGGTCAGGATTGGTGACACCCTATCGGTGTCCCAGAAGCAGGAAGCTAAGGAGTTCCTGCAGAAAAATAAAAACAAGTTTTCTGACCTACCAGGGCGTACGCATCTCATTAGTCATCATATTGAAACTGAGCCTAGAAGCAGAGTAAACCTTAAGCCCTATCGGATACCAGAAGCACGGAGGGAGGCGGTATCATCCGAGGTAAAACGTATGCTTGACCTAGGAGTCATTGAGGTGTCCCAGAGCGAGTGGTCCAGCCCGATTGTGTTAATCCCAAAGCCCAATGGAACTTGGAGGTTCTGTAATGATTTTAGAAAGTTAAATGAGATCTCCAAGTTCGATGCCTACCCCATGCCCAGGGTAGATGAGTTGATAGAAAGGATGGGTAATGCCAGGTACATAACTACCCTCGATCTCACTAAGGGCTACTGGCAGATCCCACTCACTCCTAAGGCTAGAGAGAAGACTGCATTCTCCACCCCTGATGGGCTCTTCCAATATGTAGTGATGCCATTCGGGTTACATGGAGCCCCTGCCACTTTTCAGAGGTTGATGGACTTGATTCTGCGACCACATCGTGATTACTACTCCGCTGCCTACCTCGATGATGTGGTCATTTTTAGCCCGGATTGGGAAAGTCACCTCTGTAAGGTCCAGGCGGTGTTAGATGCCATAAGTGATGCGGGGTTAACCATCAATGCAGAGAAGTGTGCACTAGCCTTAGAGGAGGCCAAATACTTGGGCTACATTATTGGGAGGGGGTTAGTGAAACCACAACTAAATAAAATCGAGGCAATACAGAATTGGCCTCAACCCCTCACAAAGAAACAGGTCAGAGCTTTCCCGGGTATTACGGGCTATTACCGTAGGTTTGTGCCAAATTTTGCCTCAGTTGCAGCCCCACTAACTGACCTGACAAAGGGTGCGAAGTCCGCAATGGTGACATGGACTCCAGAGGCCGAGAAGGCTTTTCAAAGCCTCAAGTCTGCCCTGTGCCAACAGCCTGTGCTAGTTACCCCTGACTTTAGGCGAGAGTTTCTAGTACAGACAGATGCCTCTAACACAGGGTTAGGTGCCGTCCTCTCACAGGTCGTGAATGGCGAGGAGCACCCGGTGATGTACTTAAGTAGGAAGCTATCCCTGGCCGAGAAAAACTATGCCATAGTTGAGCGAGAATGTCTGGCAGTGAAGTGGGCCCTAGAATCCCTGAGGTACTACCTACTAGGCAGGAGGTTTAAGTTAGTGACAGACCATGCCCCCCTAACATGGATGAAAATAAACAAGGAGAAGAATGCAAGGGTGACTAGGTGGTTTCTGTCCCTACAAAACTTTAATTTCACTGTGGAACACCGGCCAGGGAAATTACAGGCGAATGCTGACGCCCTATCAAGGGTACACTGCCTGTGGGGACAATACGCTCAGCCCTCCGGTCTGAAGAAGAGGGGGGGGATATGTGGACATGTCACTGGTAAAGTGCTCGAGGGGATGTACATCTCACCCAGGTTGATACATAGTGTGAGATGGTGAGTCCAGGAGGCATCTGTGCTCAGCAGTGTTATGCTGCTGAGCTATTATTTATTATTGCCGGGCCTGGACTTACATGGAATGGCAGGTAGGTTTTGGTAGTGGGACTTGCCATTCCCTCCCCCTCGATCCAGTGTGGGTTTTGGGATCAGGTGAGCTCTGATCCCAATCAGCCTGAGAAGGCAAAAGCTGTGCTCAGTGTGCAAGGGGTCTCTCTCAGCCAGGAGTGAACAGCCTGCATGCTGTTTGGTGAGAGCTGGGAAGACAGCCGCTGCTGGGGCCGGTTCACACCCCGCAATACTGCCGACTGAAGTGTCAGAGAGGTAACCTGCTGTGTTAGTTAGCGCCCAGACGGGCAAGACCTTTTTGTTTTGTTCTTAAAGCACAGTGTTGCTATATTTCTGTTATGGACTGTTTATGCTGCAAATAAACGCCAAGCTGTTATTTTACAAGTCCAAGTCTGCTGTGAACTGTGTCCAAACACACCATCCCCCGGGAAGATCCCTACAATATATATATACACACCAAGACAGATATTACCAATAACACCAGCATATTGGAAGAGAAAGTATTATCACCGTACATATTACCGCCATACTGTTAGCGACCAAATCCTGTATACTGAGACCAATATTACCAGCAATACCAGTATATAGGAAGGAAACTGTCACGTCCGGGGCAGGGAAGAGTGAGCCTTATTCTGAACCCAGACCCCTATCCCTACCTGCTTGGACGACCTGCCCTAAACAGCAGTCCCCAACTGGGCGGCGTTCCCTACACTGGCTAAGTGCAGGAGGGGAGATGAAACAGTACAAGTCTGGAGGAAGCAAGGGCAACAACAAAAACAGGAGAACTACAAGTCCCAGCAGACCTAACCGTTAAGGCTAGACAAAGGAGAAAGATAAACCAAATACCAACAAGCCAGGTCAAACCAGGAAGTCACGTCATACACAGAATCACAATCCAGAAGTACCACAAGTCCAAGCCAGAAGTCAAACAGAGAAAGCAGTCCAGGGAAACAAAGAACAAACCAAACAAGCCGAGTCAGAACCAGGAGGTCACGTCAAATCCAAATCAGAATCCAAAAGGCAAGTCCACAATATAGATGAAGAGTTCAAACACAGAAAGGAGCACACAATAAACGCACGGCCAGCCAAAAGACTTGATCACGGGCGAGGCATGGAAGCCTCCACCTGTTTAAATCAGAGCAGGGAGGGAGTAAGGAGGGAGCATCAGCTCTGATTGGACCGGCGTCTCTGTACTCTGACAGGCTGAACAGCATGCCTGTCAGACAGTCCAGACGCCTCCCCCCTTTCCAGCTGGTGTTCTGAGAGAGCAGTGGAGGCATCAGCAGGTATGTTCATAACAGAAACATTACCCCCTCCCTTATAGATGGCCTCCTCTCCCCCTCCTTATAGATGGCCTCCTCCCTTATAGATGGCCTCCTCTCCCCCTCCTTATAGATGGCCCCCTCTACCCCCTACCTTATAGATGGCCTCCTCTCCCCCTCCTTATAGATGGCCCCCTCTACCCCCTCCCTTATAGATGGCCCCCTCTCTCCTCACCCTCCCTTATAGATGGCCCCCTCTACCCCCTCCCTTATAGATGGCCCCCTCTCCTCACCCTCCCTTATAGATGGCCCCCTCTCCCCCCACCCTCCCTTATAGATGGCCCATCCTCCCTTATAGATGGCCCCCTCTCCCCCCACCCTCATTTATATATGGCCCCCTCTCCCCCCCACCCTCCCCTATAGATGGTCCCCTTTCCCCCCCACCCTCCCTATAGATGGTCCCCTTTCCCCCCCCCCCCTTATAGATGGTCCCCTTCCCCCCCACCCTCATAGATGGCCCCCTTCCCCCCCACCCTCATAGATGGCCCCATTCCCCCCCACCCTCATAGATGGCCCCATTCCCCCCCACCCTCATAGATGGCCCCCTCTTTTCCCCCCCACCCTCATAGATGGCCCCATCCCCCCCCCCACCCTCATAGATGGCCCCTTCTTTCCCCCCCACCCTCATAGATGGCCCCCTCTTCCCCCCCCCCCCTCATAGATGGCCCCTCTTTCCCCCCCACCCTCATAGATGGCCCCCCTCTTTCCCCCCACCCTCATAGATGCCCCCCTCTTTCCCCCCACCCTCATAGATGCCCCCCTCTTTCCCCCCACACTCATAGATGCCCCACCCCTTCCCCCCACCCTCATAGATGCCCCCCTCTTTCCCCCCCACCCTCATAGATGCCCCCCTCTTTCCCCCCACCCTCATAGATGGTCCCCTCTCCCCCCCCCCCCCCCCCCCCGTGTGCAGGCTGATAAAAAAACAAAACTTAACTCACCTGACAACGCGCTCCCACGTTGATCTTCACTTCTCCTGGTCTGTCCCCGGCTGCTGCGCGTCTGCCGAGGGTGCAGCGCGTGCATCCCAGAGCTACCTGCCCGCCGGAACCGGAAGTCAGGGCCCAAGGCGCGCAGGGAGCTCTGGGATGCGCGCGCTGCCGGGGATAGATACCCCCCCCCCCTCTTTCCCCCCACCCTCATAGATGCCCCCCTCTTTCCACCCACCCTCATAGATGCCCCCCCTCTTTCCTCCCACCCTCATAGATGCCCACCTCTTTCCCCCCACCCTCATAGATGCCCCCCTCTTTCCCACCACCCTCATAGATGCCCCCCCTCTTTCTCACCACCCTCATAGATGCCCCCCTCTTTCCCCCCACCTTCATAGATGCCCCCCTCTTTCCCCCAACCCTCATAGAATCCCCCTCTTTCCCCACACCCTCATAGATTGTCCCCTCTCCCCCCCCCCCCCTGTGTGCAGGCTGATAAAAAACAAAACTTAACTCACCTGACAACGTGCTCCCACGTTGATCCTCACTTCTCCTGGTCTGTCCCCGGCTGCTGCGCGGCTGCCGAGGGTGTCGCGTCTTATCCCCGTCAGCGCGCGCATCCCAGAGCTCCCTGCGCGCCGGAACCGGAAGTCAGGGCCCAAGGCGCGCAGGGAGCTCTGGGATGCGCGCGCTGACGGGGATAAGACGCGACACCCTCGGCAGCCGCGCAGCAGCCGGGGGAAGACGGAGCCGGACTCTTGTGACCGCAAGCAGAACAATGCTTGCGGTCACAAGAGTGATTGATCGGTAGGGCCTCGCGGGTCCCCCTTCGTGGCGGGCCCGGTCGCGGCGGCGACCGCGGTAGCTACGCCACTGTCTGGAACACCCGACAAGTGCAACACCTGTAATTTGAACATTTAAAGGCCACAATAAACCCCTTTTCCCGGCCTGGCTCATTAAAGTGGATCAGTTGGGAAAGGATTAAAGCATCAAAGTTATTACCACATGAAGTGAGACTGAGATTGAAATATGAGCCTTAAAGGGGTATTCCCCCCAAGAGCTAAAAAAATAAAATGCTCCCAAACCTAGCTGGTCTTACTCACCAAGTCCCCCTGAGAATTTTGAGCTGTCTCCCGTCTTTCTAGCTGCTTCTGTTCCTGAGTTACCTTTTTTAGAAAGCCGAACTATATCCAATATGGCTCCAGCCAGAAAACTACATCTCCCATCATGCAATGCTTACGTCTGAATGGTCCATGATGTAGCAGAGCTGATATCCACAAGACATAACAAAGTTGAGAGCGTAGTATAGCAGAGTTGAGTGCGTTGCATAGCAGAGTTGAGTGCGTTGCATAGCAGAGTTGAGTGCGTTGCATAGCAGAGTTGAGTGCGTTGCATAGCAGAGTTGAAAGTGTAGCATAGCAGAGTTGAGAGTGTTGCTTAGCAGAGTTGAGTTATTTGAGTGAGGGGGGCCGCAGGTCAGCTGATGAGCCGTGCAGGGGGGGGGGGGTGCCGTGGGTTGAGTTGCGAGGTACAATGATCCTATATATCTATATGGGAGGGAGAGAGGAGGTGAAGATGGAGGAGAGAGGAGATGATGGGGAGATGGAGGTGGGAGGGAGAGAGGAGGTGAAGGTGGGGGGGGATAGATGTAGGGGGGAGATGTGAAGGGGGGGAGGAGGTGAGGGCTTTGGGGGTGAGACACAGTACAAACTCAGACCCCCGCGGGACCCTCTCCCCCGTCTCACCCGCGGCACCACCACCCCTGTTCTCACCCGCAGCACCCCGGCCCAAGACACCCCCCCCCAGCGGTCTCACCCGCGGCACCACCACCCCCGTTCCCACCCGCAGCAACTTGGACCTCGAACCCTGCCCCCCCGGTCTCACCTGTGGCACAGCTGGCAGGGAGCGGCGGTACCAACATCCACGGACCCCAGACAGCTCAGTACAGCCCCCAGTACTACTCTGCTTGGTTGCCGGGATGCGGGGGGTGCTATGCGGCGCTCAGTAATTGATCCGATCCCCCCCCCCTCCGATACCAAATACATCACCCCCCCCACTCCCTCCGATACCAAATACATCACCCCCCCCCCCTCCGATACCAAATACATCACCCCCTCATCAGATCTGCAGCGCCGGGCCGTCTCTCAGCTTCCATCACAGCGGCAGGAGCTCACAGCGTTCTGTGCGGGACGGAGCATAGTGAGCTGCTGCTGCTGTGATGGAAGCTGAGAGACGGCCCGGCGCTGCAGATCTAATGAGGGGGTGATGTATTTGGAATAGGAGGGGGGTGATGTATTTGGTATCGGAGGGGGGGGGATCGGATCGATTACTGAGCGCCGCATAGCACCCCCCGCATCCCAGCAACCGAGCAGAGTAGCCGGCGGCGGGGATGCTGTACTGAGCTGTCTGGGGTCCGGGGATGTTGGTACCGCCGCTCCCTGCCATCTGTGCCACAGGTGAGACTGGGGGGGTTCCTGGGCCGAGGTGCTGCGGGTGGGAACGGGGGTGGTGGTGCCGCGGGTGAGACCGGGGGAGGGGGGGTCTTGGGCCGAGGTGCTGCGGGTGAGAACGGGGGTTGTGGTGCCGTGTGTCCTGGAAGGGGGGGTGCCAAGGTGAGCTGTGGGGGTGGGGGGGCGGGGCGTTCAGCAACGTCAGGGGGCACAGTGTGATGTGAGGGCCGCAGGTGTGCTCAGGGGCGAGGGGGCACGCAGGTGACCCGGGGGGAGGCTGTCGGGAGACAGCAGCAGCAGCTGTCACTGTCCTCCCTCACTTCAATAGGCAGGGTTAGAAGCCAGCCCATTGAAGAGAGGGAGGACACGTGATGCCATCTCGGAGGGTGCGGGCCAGGTTGGACTGAGAGCTGATGATTCTATGCAATTGGTGGGGGTAAATGCATCTAGATAACAGCAAAACTGTGCAGAATCCGTAATAACTTTATATTGGAAAGATGGAAAGTTACGGGTGGGCAACGTATTAATGCAAAAAAAATTTGGGCTATCATTTTTTTTTAATTCTGACATGTCATAAGTATCAGTCAGGGTCCGGCTGCTGAGAACCCGCCGATCCCTAGAACGAAGGGGTGTGAACTCGCGCTCTGCCCCTTCATCTCAGCAACAGGGAGATTAATTCTGTAGACTGCTGTTATGAGTCAGTGGAAATGAGTCTCAAGTAACGTGGATATGTGATGTTCCAAACAAGTCACAACAGTATTTGAACAAATCACTCTGCTGTTAACATGTCAGTATTATATTCTTAGAGGTAAAACGTTAGACAGCAGATTTTTATCTTTTAACTTCAGCTGGACATTTTGTTTGTTAAAGGAGTACTCCAGGCACCCCCTGTAAAATCTAAACTCTTCACACACTGGGGGATGGTTACTGGCTTCCTCTTTGTCACATTTCTTCCCACTCTGGGTGCTCTAGCTGCCTCCTGCACTGTTCTCTGTTGCTGCTGATTACAGCTCCAGCTTCCTGTTTGGACTAGTGCCTGTGTGCTGCATATTCCTACAGTCCCCATAATGCCTTGTTCCCCTGGCCTGCCTCTGTATACCTCCCACCTCCTCCTCCCACCCACATACATGCCCACAACCCCGCCCTCCATCCCTAGCTCCTCTATTCCCTGCCTCCTTCCATCTATTCCCCTCCCACTGCACAGCTTAGTCCCTTACACAAGAAGTAATGGGAAATACTGACAACCCAGCCCCCTTATTTGGGTGTCCAGTAAATAAAAACTGCAGCCACCATTGTCTACTTTTGATATGGCATGATGCTGAGGGTTGTGGTTGTGCAACCTGGAGTTGCACAGCTTGAAAAATTACTACCAGCATCTTTTCCAAGAGACAATGATGGTGGTAGTAGTTCTGAAAGCTGTGCAACTCCAGCTTGCACACATACAACCCCCACCATCATGCCATGCTGATACTTAAAGGAGAAGTCCGGCCAAAATTATTTTTTTATATGTTATTACTTATGGAAAGTTTTACAATTTTCTAATGTACATTAATTATGGGAAATGCTCATATACTGCTATTTCCCTTAATTTAGTGTATCAGGAAGTGTTAGAATTATCTCCGAAGCAGTGACGTCACGACGAAAGGTGTAATTCCTATGGAGTGCCCAGCAGGGGAGCTCTATATATAGAAGTCAATGAGTACCATTGACTTCTATATATAGTGCGCCCCTGCTGGGCACTCCATAGGAATTACAGTGTATGTAATGTAATGTTATGCACTGTACTTTTGTAACTTCATGAATACATTTATGGAATACTTTGGGGAGCAAGTGTCCTTGCTCCCCAAAGTATCCCATAAATGTATTCAATGAATACATTTGCAGGGCACCGAGCAGGGAGGGAGAGAGGTGCTATCTACCTCCCCCCTCCCTGCTCAGTGCTGGGAACATATACAGAGTACTACTCCCCCATTATCTGCAGATAATGGGGGAGTAGTACATTTTGCTATCCCTTGCTATCACCACCCACTCCGCCGCTCACACAGGGGCTGCTTTTCATGCCTCCCGCCGCTCCCCCTCCTCCTCCCGGCATCAAACTACTATCGCGCCACGCTGATTCCCCGAGCCGCTCGCCCGCCCGTTCGCACGCCCCGTTCCTCACACTATCTGACCGTCGCTCTCTGCTCTTGCATGCCGGCTGCATCAGCCCGCCCCCACCCCAGCCGGGGACACCAGGAAGCGCCGTGCTCTCGGCCGGGGTGGGGGCGGGCTGATGCGGCCAGCATGCAAGAGCAGAGAGCGGCGGCCAGATAGTGTGAGGAACGGGGCGTGCGAACGGGCGAGCGGGCGAGTAGTGAGGAGCGGCGCGGGCGGCGGGGAATCAGCGGCGCGATAGTAAGTTTGATGCCGGGAGGAGGAGGGGGAGGAAGCAGCCCCTTTGTGAGCGGCGGCGGCGATGTGATAGGCATAGCACAGGTACTACTCCACCATTATCTGCAGATAATGGGGGAGTAGTACTTTGTATATGTTCCCAGCACCGAGCAGGGAGGGGGGAGGTAGATAGCACCTCTCTCCCTCCCTGCTCGGTGCCCTGCAAATGTATTCATTGAATACATTTATGGGATACTTTGGGGAGCAAGGACACTTGCTCTCCAAAGTATTCCATAAATGTATTCATGAAGTCACAAAAGTACAGTGCATAACATTACATTACATACACTGTAATTCCTATGGAGTGTCCAGCAGGGGCGCACTATATATAGAAGTCAATGGTACTCATTGACTTCTATATATAGAGCGCCCCCTGCTGGACACTCCATAGGAATTACACCTTTCGTCGTGACGTCACTGCTTCAGAGATAATTCTAACATTTCCTGATACACTAAATTAAGGGAAATAGCAGTATATGAGCATTTCCCATAATTAATGTACATTAGAAAATTGTATAACTTTCCATAAGTAATAACATAATAATTTTGGCCGGACTTCTCCTTTAAGGAGCTTGAACTCGGCCAGTACCTTCCAGGGAGCATTGAAACAAACCCTTTCAGCTCCAGAAAGATGTTGCTGCTTTCTGTCAGCTGCTGGACTATGTGTTATAGCTGAATCTGGTGTCCGAGGTCTCCTCTGCTTCTCATTCATTCTGGAAGAGAATCCTGTAGCATCAGACACCAGTGATCTCCTAGCAGGCATCTAGCATTGAAAGGGTGCCAAATGCCTCCTATTACAAATGAGAATTCCAACGACAAACACAAAAAAGAAACATTATCATAATATCAGGGAAAATAATCGTGCCTAAGCCAAATTAAAAGGGGTTTTGTGAGATTTTTTTAATATTACTAATAGGACAGACTAGATGGACCATGTGGTCTTGTTCTGCTGACAATCTTCTCTATTTCTAATCTTTTATTGGTTGGATCAGAACATCCTCTTCATTGTTTAGAGAAGCACAGTGCCAAATATATGGAGAGACCATCAATATTAAAGCTCCCTCCTCCCCTTCCCCTTAAAAAATTATTTTAATGATGTTTAATTATGTTTGATATACAAATGTTGTATTCTGTTATGGAATGCTATTGTTAGTCAAAATGAATCTGAAAAGTACAGAAGATTTTGCCAGCTTTTTTTTGCTTCTAATCTATAAAGTTTGACATTGTGTAAAAATAAATTAATTTGACAATAAGATCTCCAAAAAGCCAATAATTCATTCTATTTTCTACATTACAAATATTAAAATACCTAAATTTCCACTATATATATCAATATTTTATCATATCTTGAATAAGTATTTAGAATTTTATGTATTTTGTTGATACAGGAAAACTTAGTCCAAAGTAGATATTCTTCCTTAGCAGCATGTGATTAATGAAAACGGTAAAATTGCTGAATGCATCTTAATCTGTCTTCAGCATTTCTTTACATTTGAAGCTCATAATACTGTGAACCTACATAAATTAAGTGATGTTTAATGATTTTCTTATCATAAAATGTTTGCAGTTCCCATATACTCATTAAAAGTAGTCTCCAAACTGATGAATGAATGTGGAATCTTTTCCTTGTAGCACTGTAGAGACTGATGGGTTGTGTATGAAGTCATTTAGCTCCAAAGACTGCTTTACCACCTTAAATTACTAGTGAGTTTCTGCAACATAAAATGTAATTAAACACTAAAATACTGATAGAAGTTTAATGGTAGCAAAACATACAGTAGATTGCGAAGTTAAGCTATTGGCACCTGATGACATTTTTCAAGTTTTTCTCCCTTCCACCTATTATTGGTATGGATAAATAACAATTGGGTAATGATAAGGGGCTCTACTCCCATGAGTCACTTGAAGTAATTGCATCAGATGGTGCCACCTATTGATTTCCGAGTTACTTCAGATGCCGAGATCTGAAAGTAAGGGTACTATTACACCAAGCAATTTTCCGACAACTAACGATTAACAATAAACGATCTAAACGACTGCTAAGGCAAACGACCCGAAATCGTTCGCCCAAGTACACGAACCGATGATCGTTATTTATGATCGTTCTTGCGGTCGTTTAGTTGTCACTATTGCGTACGTTTCAGCTGTGAATTCTTATTCCACCGAACGATGTGCGAACGATGAGCGAACGATCAAACGATAAAAATAGGTCCGGATCCTATTAAACGATCAACGATTTCTCGTTGGTCGTTTAATCGTTGCCTGCTATTACACGAAATGATTATCGTTCAAATCCGAACGATTTAAAGATTTTTTGAACGATAATCGTTCCGTGTAATACCCTAACTCTTACCAGCTCTAGTAGCTGTTGCTACCACATTGAACTTATGAACTGTAGGTGGGACCTGGAATTGCAAGTTCAGAGCACACTCCCTAAAATCCCTACAGTCATTTAAGTGCACACTCTTGTGTTCCTGTATGAGAAGTTGAGATCAGATACAGGATGACAGGGGTATGGTATCACTGCTGATCATAGTCAAACATCTGTACAGATCAACAGAAGGCACACCCTTGTGTTCAAGGCATCATCTCTTAGTACACTGCATCACAATAGAAGGGGTTACCAAGGCTTATAAAAACACGGGTGCCCTCTTTCTGAAAAAGCACCTCTCTTGGGTGTTGTTTTGAAGCTTGGTTCTGTTGAAGTGAATAGAGATGAATTGCAATACCACACACAACCTGGAGGTGGGGTCAGTGCTGTTTTATGCTAGAAAGTACCTGAGTTTTTTTTTTTAAATCCTTGATAATGGACACTCTAGCCCTAAAAGTAAATAAATGTATTGAACACAGGTAAAACACCTACAAAGTTCATATTTAAAGTGTCCCTGTTTTTATTTCTTTCAAAATCTAAATCAACAGGTATGTGATATAAAGCAAGTTTTCAATTTACATGCATTATTTTTATTTGTTTGTTTTCATGCTTTATATCAAAGCTATACTTACCTGTATCCAGGTCCAGTCTCCTGAAGCTTTTTAGTCTTTTACTGGTTAAAAAAGAAACTAAACGCATTAAGTCCCAGCCAGTACAGAGTGTCATGATGTGTCCATCAATCACATCATACCTTCTCTGGGAGCGCAGATGGCTGTGACCTTCTCTGTGTAGTCTTTGAAAAAAAGAATACAGAAAGCCCTGTGTTTCCCATGATAACAAAAAAAATAAAATGGATTTTGCAAACATGCTTTATATCACATCTACTGTTGATTTAGGTTTTGAAAGTTATTTCGACAGTGACACTTTAAGTGACACTTTAAGTAGCTGCTAGAACAGCTCTGAACCATCAGGGAATGACAAGGCAAGTATGGGTGGGTTTGTTTTTATACCACAGAAGGAGGATTTTACTTGAGAGATACTAAATACTGGTCGAGGGATTACCTACTAGGATTATACTATCTACTAGAGGCTAACTACAGGGTGGATGCCTACATGGATACTACCTACCATGAGGGATGCTGCCTACTGGTTAATTTAACTACCGGGGGGGGGGGGGGGGGCTACCTACAGATGGATGCTGTTGACTTGGGGTACAACAACCTGGGGGAGGACTACTTAACGGGGGGGGGGGGATTAGCTATAGGAAGTATTACCTTATAGGGGGATACTACCTATTGGGGGGGCTACCTGCACAGAAAAGCTTAATACTGTATGGGGGCTGCATAGAGGTGCCTAACTCCTATTATCACAGGTTGGGGCTTGAAATTTATAGGGTCACAGATTGGTGGCTAACTACTATATGGAGGCCTGCTTACTATACTTGGAGCAAGGAACTTAAATTGTTTCCCTACTAAATTTTGCAGAGAAGTATCATGGCTTGGGCTGTGTGGAAAAGAAAAGTGGGCTACTCCGATCAACTAAGACATCACGTGTGAGTCACTGGATATAAGTCACTATCATCATTTGTAAGGTCTTTAGAGAATGACTAGCAAGGGTATCTACCAATATATGCCTTGGTTATTAAGGCATGAAAGGAATTGTTGTTTTCCAACAGCTGGAGTACCGAAAGTTTACTACCACTTGTATAGGATGGGGGGGGGGGGGGGGGGTAGGGTAGATTAAGGGTACCATTGAATTTAATTGTAAAAACAGAGAAAGAATGGAGACAAAAGAAAAACTGTGTGTGAACAACTAATAACAAACGGCCACTGTTTGCAAAAGACGGCCGAAAATAATGATCATGTTCATTATTTTGACATCCATGGTAAAAACATCCGTTATTCATTACATACATTACAATACATTGTGTGCATTGGATGTCCGTCTTTACATTGACTTCAATGCGTTGCCATTGCAGTCAGTTAAATCAATAACAGACTTTTTTTAAGTATTAAAATCGGCCGCCTTTTCTCTATTTTTGACGTTGTGTGAACATAGCCATACAAACATTTTTTTTTTTATACCCATTGGCACACATTTACACAAATACTGTACTTCTACACACACCAGAATGCTTTTGCACATCTACACATGCAGGAATATACTGTATATTACACTACCTATACACAGTATATTTCTTACCTACTTCACATTGTGGCCTCTGGCAGGTGCTTTGGGAAGTTTTCAAATGACTCCAGTTCCTGAGACATCCTTATTCCCATCTACTATTAGCAGGGCTCAGTGAGCTCAGTGTGGGCAGGGGACAGTATAGGGAGAGAGAAGAGGTCACCACCAGGTCATCTACACACAGAGATGGAGTGAAACAGGGGGTCTGGTAATCAGCACAATACTGCTCTTAGTGGCTGCATGGGCTATTATCAGAAGTGAGATCTTTGAGTAGTTTTATGGACCCCCTGGGAGCCCAGGACCTTGGTCTGCCCTGGTCTGCCTACATTGTAGTTATGCCACTCAGCACAGCTAATAAATGCTTTTTGTAGCCATCTTAGAGTCTTTCAATATTTGAGGGATTTTCATCTATTCTTTCTTGCAAAAGTCTTCCAGTGCATCTTGCATGGACTGCTCTTTTGAGATCTACACACAGATTATCATTGATGTTCAGATCAGGGGGCGGTGGGGGCCATGGTAAAACCTTTAGTCTGCACCCTTTGAGGTAATCTTTTGTGGATTTTGAGCTCCCTGGGAACCCAGGCCCTATAGCAGTTATAGAATTATTTGTTTGTCGATTTCTGCAACAGAGGAAACACCAGCAGCAAATTCTACAGCTAATTTCTTTATATTGCTATCTGTAAGTGAGTTTTGGAGCGTGCAAGTTTTTAAAAAAAATCTAAAGTGTGTTTTTGTCCCAAGTGTGGGACATTAAAATTCAGGGACTTTAGATTCTGGGAGTTAAGAGGCTCACGTCAGCCTCTGCTGTGACTTCTCTTCTGTCTCCCGCGATTGTACGCCGAAACGTACGTGCTTCTACGCATTCTCTATGGAAGTGTGTGACTTCCGGCGTTTAATCACAGGACACAGAAGAGGAGTCACACGAGAGGCTGAGGTAAGCATGCACCGGATTTGAACAGCGCCGCGGGACCGGAACGAAGCCACGCCGCGGGACACCGATCAGCTGCGGTGAGTATCTGACCCAGAGCCTAGCAGGGGGGGCCAATAATTATTTTTTGTGAACTACTTCTTTAATGCATTCAGTGCTGTCATGCAGTGGCCGCATAATGCAAGCCTACGGGGCTGTCTGGTTTACATAGACACAGAGCAGAGAGAGGTGTTCCCCAACTGTCCTCTCTGCCCACTCCTTCTCCTTATTACTCAGACCCCGACTGATAAAAATTTTTTTTAATTAATAAATATATAAATAAAAAATATACTGATATTGACCCCTTAAAGGGAACCAATCACGCCGAAAATCCATCTTAAGATAAGGAAACGTGCTGGCACATCACCCAGCACGTTTCCCAAACATACCCCTGTAACCTCGTGCCCCACTCTATCAGTCAGTTATCTTACTTTGAAGAAGTCCGCGCTGTATGTAAATTTCCGGCAAGTAGTCACGGTGGGCGGATTTAGTCATGATGGGCAGAATCAGTCAAAGGTCCTGGGCGTCTGTAATCACGCCCAGAGGGGCGTGATTGAGAGGTCTGCCTTCCATCCACGTGACCCGGCGGCTTGCGTTTCACGTCAGCTGTGCGCTGACGTCATCCGCACGCAGCGTCGACGTCTTCCGGAGTCCGCGCATGTGCAGTACGGTGGGGGACGCCGCCGACGTACTGCGCATGCGCAGACTCCGGAAGGCGTCGGCGCTGCGTGCGGATGACTTCAGCTCACCGCCAACATGAAACGCAAGCCGCCGGGTCATGTGGATGGAAGGCAGACCTCTTAATCACGCCCCTCTGGGCGTGATTACAGCGATTACAGACGCCCAGGACCTGTGACTGATTCTGCCAACCATCACTAAATCCGCCCACCGTGACTACTTGCCGGAAATTTACATACAGCGCGGGACTTCTTCAAAGTAAGATAACTGACTGATGGAGGGGGGCACGGAGGTTACAGGGGGATGTTTGGGAAACGTGCTGGGTGATGTGCCAGCATGTTTCCTTATCTTAAGATGGATTTTCGGCGTGATTGGTTCCCTTTAAGGACCGGGCCTGAAATGGCCTTAAGGACCGGAGCAAATTTTATGAATATGACCTGTGTCACTTTATTCGTTAATAACTTTGGGATTCTTTTACCTATCTGGCTGATTCTGAAATTGTTTTCTCATGACATATTGTACTTCACATTTCTTGTAAATTGGAGTCGATACTTATAACAAATCTTTATGAAAAAAAAACCAAATAACGTGAAAAATTTTTTAAAAAAGGCATTTTTCCAACTTTAAAACTTTTCTGCTTATACAGAAAATGGTTATACCACATAAATTATATATTAAATAGCATTAGAAACTTGTCTACTTTATGTTGGGGGGCATTTAATAAACTACCTTTTTATTTTTTTAGACAATAGAAAGCGTAAAACATTAGCAGCAAATTTCCAAATTTTCAGTAAAATTTCAAAATCAGATATTTTTAGTGTATTTGAGGGGACTGTATGTTAGAAAGCCCCACAAAGCACCCCATTTCAGAAACTGCACCCCCCACACTCTGCAAAAGCATATCCAGAAAGTGTTTTAACCCTTTAGGGGAGTCACAGAAATAAAAGCCAAGTGTGTAAGAAATTAGAAAATTTTAATTTTCTGTGCAGAGATTTTATTGTAATCCAATATTTTTCATAATTATAAACCTATTACCAGAGAAGTGCACCCCAATTTTTATTTCCCCGTTTCTGCAGTTTATAGAAATACCCCATATGTGGCCCTATTGCGCTATTTGACGCAACCACAAGCCCCAGATATAAAGGAGCGCCTAGTAAATTTCAATGGCTCCATTATATTTGGTCATTTCTGACTGTACCACTTCAGGTTGGCAGAGGCTCTGGGGTGCCAAAACCTAAAAAACATCCCTAAAGGGACACCATTTAGAAAACTACACCCCTCAAGGAATGTAACAAGGAATGCGGTGAGCATCTGGACCCCACAGGTGCTTCACAGATTTTCCGAACAATATGGCGTGAAAACAGCCAAAAGTATTTTTTACTCTAAAACGTTGTTCTAGCCTTCAATTTTTCAGTTTCACAAAGAAAAAACCTCCCACAAAACATGTAGCGCAGTTTCTCCCGAGTACGGAAATACCCCACATGTGGACATAAAGTGCCAAGTGGGCGCAGCACGAGCGTCCAAAGGGAAGGAGCGCCAATTGGCTTTTGGAAGCTGAATTTCACTGGAATGGATTTCAAGGGCCACGTCGCATTTACAGAGCCCTCGTGCTGCCAAAACACTGGAAACCCCCCACAAGCGACCCCATTCTGGAAACTACACCCCTTAAGGAATCTAAAAAGTGGGGCAGTGAGCATATGGACCCCACTGGTGAAGGGCACAAATGTGGAAAAATGTGACGTGAAAGTGAAAATTTTCATTTTTTACTTTCACGGCACAAATGTGCCCGTCATCAAGGGATCCATATCCTCATTGCACCCCTTGTTAGATTCCTTGAGGGGTGTAGTTTCCATAATGGGGTCACTTGTGGGGGGTTTCCACTGTCTTGGCAGCACGAGGGCTCTGTAAATGCGACATGGCGTTCATCATCCATTATAGCCAAATCCAACCTCCAAAATCCAAATGGCGCTCCTTCCCTTCGGAGGCTTGCCCTGCACCCACATGGCGCTTTATGTCCACATGTGGGGTATTTATGGACTCGGGGGAAATTGCTCTACACATTTTGTGTTTTTTTTTCTCTTTTAACCCCTTGTGAAAATGATAAATTCAAGGCTAGACCAACATTATAGTGTAAAAAATGTAATATTTCATTTTCACGCCACATTGTTCCACATTTGTGCCCGTCACCAGTGGGGTCCATATGCTCACTACACCCCTTGTTACATTCCCTGAGGGGTGTAGTTTCCATAATGGGGTCACTTGTGGGGGGTTTCAACTGTCTTGGCAACACAGGGGCCTTTTAAATGCAACATGGTCCCTCGAAATCCATTCCAGCCAAATCCAGCCTCAAAAAACCAAATGGCGCTCCTTCCCTTTGCAGGCTTACCCTGCACCCGCATGGCGCTTTATGTCCACATGTGGGGTATTTCCGTACTCAGGGGAAATTCCTCTACACATTTTGTGTTTTTTTTATCTTTTAGCTCCTTGTGAAAATGAAAAAATTAAGACAAGATTAATGATTTAAGGTTCAAAATATTTTTATTAGCAAAGATTTTCGCATAAACATAAACAATGGCTACAGAAGCACTGACAACGTACAAAAGCCATATAGTAACGGGTTGGTCCATCAAAATCGAAGGGAACATGGTCCATCCGGAGCTGCAAACTCCAGCAATAAGAATACAGAGTGAACAGGCTGTATAATATTCAGGTACTGCTGTTTTCCGCAGACACCGACATGTATAGAAAAATGAGCATATGGACTTCAGATGTGAAACATGAAGGCAAAAGGCCACGTGCTACATCTAGAACACAGTTCCTGTCTCAACTACAACGCATAGGAAGGCCTAATCCAGACAATACAACATTCAAACCAAACCAACTACATCCAGAAAAACACCTATATGAACAAGAAGGGGGGGGGGGGGTGAAACACACATAAGGGAAAAGGAGGGAAGGGAGAGAAAGGGAAGGGAGAAAATTCTTGCCATGCCAGAACCACCGAGTCCACCCATCACATGGAAGGCACAGTCTGCCCATTCACAGCGGGCCCCCGGACAGCCAAGACAAGCTCTGGTGAGGATTTAAAATCCATCCACGATCGCCACCTGATGTTAAATTTGGTCCCTGTATTATGCTCATCTGCCCTTAACTCCTCCATACGCATGATCAGGTTAAAGGCTTCCAACCATTGGCTCCTAGAAGGGGCAGACTGCGACCTCCACAACCTCGGTATGATCTGCTGAGTAGCCAACAAGAAATATCCCAGGAGGCCTTTCTTGATTTTGGAAAGGGGGCCCGGTAGCACAGACAGGAGAGCCATTTCTGGAGTAAAAGTTACAGGCGCCCCTGTGACCTTATTGTATAAATCCTGAACTCCCCGCCATAAGTTGGCCACAGGTGTACAGGACCACCAGATATGGATCATGGAACCCACTGCCGAGGAACATCTCCAACACTGGTTGGACACTGAAGGATACATTTTATGTAGTTTTTCCGGAGTCCTATACCAGTGTGTCAATATTTTATAGTTAAGTTCCTGAAGTCTACTAGACACAGAAAATGTATGAGTCAAAATAACCATTCTTGACCATTCTTCTTCAGTGAGCTCTCTACCCAGCTCTCCCTGCCACGCGGTCTGGAACCCCAAGGGCAGGTCCCCTGTCCCTTCTGAAATGAGAATGCCATAAATCAATGAGATGGTATGCGTAGGTGCCTCAGAGGCCACACAGAGTTGCTCAAACGATGTTAAAGAGGCTGTCAACACCGATATTTGGGCCAAGGACTTAACTTGCCCCCTAAGTTGAAGGTACTGAAGCCACATACCTGCCTGCATAGGCCTATCCCCTCTGAGGTCATTTAAAGTTCGCACCCCCCTTTGTCCCATCACATCTCGGATCCTTGGAGTGAGAGGCTCCATCCCAGAAAATAGAGATGAGCCACCAGAGAACTGCAGGAAATGGGGGTTCCCAAGCAGTGGAGTAAGTAGCCCTGGGATATTTGCCAGGCCAGTAGAGGATGCAAAACGCCTCCAGGCCCGAAAAAGAGCTGTCAACATAGGGGATAACCCCAGGTCTCCCACCACCACCGTCCTGGGGACCCAAAATACCCCTCTAGCTTTGTGTACATTAATAGAGTGTTCAATTTCCACCCATAATTTAGAATCACCGTGGTGTAAGAGGTCTAGCACGCACGTGACAATGGCAGCCCTATGGTAAAGAGTGAAATCAGGTATAGCTGCGCCTCCCCTGTGTTTCGCTCTAACCAATAGGGCATGTCCGAGTCTCGCCGTAGAATTCCCCCAAATGAATTTGGAAGTCAGCCGCCGGAGCTTTTTCAGATAGGAGCTAGGAATACTCAAAGGAACTGTCTGGAATGCATATAAAAATTTGGGTAGCGAGTCCATTTTCAGTATGCTCATTTTGCCAAACTACGATAGTGGTAGGGAGCTCCAGTTCTGGAGGTCCTTCTCTACTTGTGCTAGTATTGGTTTATAATTTAGTTCAAAGAGAAGGATCCAACGGAATAGCTACACCCAAGTATTTAATATGATCCAACCTCCACCTAAATGGGAAGCTGTCCTGCAAAGCCAATACCTCCGTGGCTGGGATTGTAACATTTAAAATATCTGATTTCTGCAAATTTACTTTAAAATTACTAAGCACCCCGAAGGCCTCAAACTCTTTCAGCACACTGGGCAGATTGAGTCAGGACGAAGATAAATAAAGCAGTAGGTCATCTGCGAACAAGAAGAGCTTATGCTCCCGTCGCCCTACCTGGACCCCTCGCACTGACCCATTCCCCCTGAGTGCATTAGCCAGAGATTCCATTACAAGAATATATAGGAAAGGGGACAGGGGGCATCCCTGTCTGGTGCCGTTTGACACTGAAAATGGGTCAGACAGGGAGCCATTAACTCTCACCTGTGCAGAGGGAGCCACATACAAGGCCATGATACGCGCAACGAATTTAGGGCCCAACCCTACAGCTCGAAGGGTCGCCTCCAGAAAGCCCCAGTGAACTCTATCAAATGCTTTCTCAGCGTCAACAGATAAGAGGCACAAGGGGCTTCCTGTGAGGCGAGCCTTGGAGATCAGGGATATTGTCTTAATAGTGTTATCCCTTGCCTCTCGGGAGGAAACGAAACCCACTTGTCTGCGTGTATCATGCCCGGTATGTGGGGTTGTAAGCGCAGGGCTAACATTTTAGAATAAATCTTTAAATCAATATTAATTAAGGATATGGGCCGGAAGTTTCCGCACACCGTGGTATCCTTTCCAGGCTTAGGCAGTACCGTTATATGCGCCCTAAGGGCCTGCGAGGGAAAGGAGCAGCCCCCTGATATAGCGTTGAAGGCGGACAGCATCAAAGGAGTCAGTGACTCCCCAAGAACTTTGTAAAACCTGGGGGATAACCTGTCAGGGCCAGGACTCTTGCCCGCCTTCAACGTTTTCAGCACGACCGCCATCTCTTCTGCCGTGAAGTCATCTTCCATGGTTGATGCCTCAGAGGCAGGAATCCTCCCAGGAGCGTTTTCAGCTAGGTAGGCGTCCCTTTTATCAACTATGTCGGGTGTCTCACGGCTCTCTGCCTGCAGATTGTATAAAGAGGAATAGTACTTCCGGAATTCCTCCAGAATATCGGAGGTAGAGTGTACTATACCCTTAGAAGGGGAATTAATAGAGAACAGATAGGGTTGCAACGTTCTAGGGTGTAACGTCCTAGCTAGGAGCCTACTGCTCTTATCTCCATATTCAAAATAATTACATCTTATCTTGTCTCAGAAGCATAAGGATCTTTTGTCTAGGATAGCTAGGATAGCTTGTCTAAGATTGAGGATTTCAGCAGTTAATGCAGGCGTGGGTGTGGTTCTATTAGACATCTCCCTGTGGTCCAGATCCGCTAGCAGCTTTTTTAATTTGGCAGAGTTCGCCCTCTTGAGACGAGCTCCGTGGGATATAAAGATACCTCTAAGAACGCATTTAAGCGCCTCCCACTTCATAGGTGGACTCGTTGGGTCATCCACATGAACTCTCTCAAACTCAGCTATGGCTTTTTTGAGATCAGAGAGACAAAGAATATCATTCAATAGGTTATCATTAAGGCGCCAGCTATAACCTCTCGAGCGGGAGAACTCCTGCCCAAAGGATCCCAGAATTGGGGCGTGAGCGGACCACAGGAAGATGTCAATGGAGGGTGTGGGACCATGATCCAGAAGGGCGTGCGAAACAAATAGGTAATCCAGCCTACAGTAGCTGTTATGGGCCTCAGAATGGTGGCTAAAGTCCTTGAGCCCAGGATGTAGCAGTCTCCAAAGATCAACTAGGTGAAGGCGAGACAACTCTTTTTTGAGTCTACAAATGGCATTCTTAGGGAAAGAGGACCTACCTGTCGAAGAATCCAGAACCGGGTCAAAGCAGAGATTAAAGTCCCCGCCCAAGGCGATGTTGGAGCCATCTGCGAAGTTTGCTAGCTCATGCAAAACCTTGATGCCAAAGGCAACTTGTCCCTGGTTCGGGATATAAACATTGGCAAGCGTTAAAGGAGAAGTCCGGCGAAAATTATTTTTTTATATGTTATTACTTATGGAAAGTTATACAATTTTCTAATGTACATTAATTATGGGAAATGCTCATATACTGCTATTTCCCTTAATTTAGTGTATCAGGAAGTGTTAGAATTATCTCTGAAGCAGTGACGTCACGATCAACGGTGTAATTCCTATGGAGTGTCCAGCAGGGGGCGCTCTATATATAGAAGTCAATGGTACTCATTGACTTCTATATATAGTGCGCCCCTGCTGGACACTCCATAGGAATTACAGTGTATGTAATGTAATGTAATGCACTGTACTGTTGTGACTTTATGAATACATTTATGGAATACTTTGGGGAGCAAGTGTCCTTGCTCCCCAAAGTATCCCATAAATGTATTCAATGAATACATTTGCAGGGCACCGAGCAGGGAGGGAGAGAGGTGCCATCTACCTCCCCCCTCCTTGCTCGGTGCTGGGAACATATACAAAGCACTACTCCCCCATTATCTGCAGATAATGGGGGAGTAGTACCTTTTGCTATCCCTATCACCGCCCGCGCCGCCGCCGCTCACACAGGGGCTGCTATTCATGCCCCCCGCCGCTCCCCCTCCTCCTCCTCCCGGCATCAAACTTACGATCGCGCCGCTGATTCCCCGCCGCCCGCGCCGCTCCTAGCTACCCGCCCGCTTGCTCGCCCGCCCCGTTCCTGGCCGCCGCTCTCTGCTCATGCCGGCCGCGTCAGCCCGCCCCCACCCCGGCCGGGGACAACAGGAAGCGCTGTGCTCCCGGCCGGGGTGGGGGTGGGCTGACGCGGCCGGCATGAGCAGAGAGCGGCGGCCAGGAACAGGGCGAGCGAGCGGGCGGGTAGTTAGGAGCGGCGCGGGCGGCGGGGATTCAGCGGCGCGATGAATAGCAGCCCCTGTGTGAGCGGCGGCGGCGCGGGCGGTGATAGGGATAGCACAGGTACTACTCCCCCATTATCTGCAGATAATGGGGGAGTAGTACTTTGTATATGTTCCCAGCACCGAGCAGGGAGGGGGGAGGTAGATGGCACTCCTCTCCCTCCCTGCTCGGTGCCCTGCAAATGTATTCATTGAATACATTTATGGGATACTTTGGGGAGCAAGGACACTTGCTCCCCAAAGTATTCCATAAATGTATTCATAAAGTCACAACAGTACAGTGCATTACATTACATTACATACACTGTAATTCCTATGGAGTGTCCAGCAGGGGCGCACTATATATAGAAGTCAATGGTACTCATTGACTTCTATATATAGAGCGCCCCCTGCTGGACACTCCATAGGAATTACACCGTTGGTCGTGACGTCACTGCTTCAGAGATACTTCTAACACTTCCTAATACACTAAATTAAGGGAAATAGCAGTATATGAGCATTTCCCATAAATAATGTACATTAGAAAATTGTATAACTTTCCATAAGTAATAACATATAAAAAAAATAATTTTCGCCGGACTTCTCCTTTAACACAGAGGTAGACAACTTAATTTTAGCAAATAAAAATCTGCCTTCAGGATTTAATTTTGTGTCTATGATCTCGTGTTGTAGTGATCAATGTAAAGCTATAGAAACGCCACAGACCTTCCTGTCGGGGTGGGTTCCATGAAGCCATGTGGTATAGTATTTAGAGGAACATTTTGGGGTACTATGGGCTGTGAAATGAGTCTCCTGAAACATGGCCACCTTGACCTTCTTTTTGTGCATGCGATATAAAATTTGCCCTCTTTTAGAGGGATTATTGAGGCCCCTAACGTTATAGGTGCAAATAGACACACTAGCCATGGGGACAGACTAAGGAGTATCGTAGTATGAAGTACCCTTCTGGCATGGCAAGAGGATGATAGAGAGGGAGGGAAAGGGGAGGGGGGAAAAAGAGGACAAACCCAACACACACACACCAACAGAAGACAGACATAACAAACATGGTATAGAAATCAAAATACAAGTGAAATAACGATAAACCGGGAAATTGAGACCAAAACGTCTCTAAAACTCTCTAACAGACAAATGTCTCCGACAGCCTCTGCTGTCTACCCTAAGTGGGGAAGAGGAGGGTCACACGGGAAGCAGCCAGACCCCCTCCACAGTAATATGGTAGTAGAAAGTAAACTATAAACTCAGCTTAACATAAACTCAAAACAGTGTTGGCAACACCCTACATCATAGACCTAGTAACACAGGGCAGATTACAACAGGAGATGATCATGGCGTCTTCTCCCTTTGGCGCCTCGTCTTCTGCTGGGATCTGGATTCCACTCTTTGCCAACCTTCTCCTGGAGGTGGAATTGGTAAATTGCAGACCGAAGGCCAGTCAGGAAGGGACAACATAGGAAGTTCAAAAGGCAGGTCCCCCAGGAATCGGAATACAGCCAACTTTCCATCTTTCCTGGCATGTAATTGAAACGGGTAGCCCCAGCGGTATGGAATGTCATTTTCTCGTAGAGCTGCTAGTATAGGCCGCACCGCTTTGCGTAGCAACAAAGTACGTCTTGCCAAATAAGGCAAAAGAATCACTGGGCAGCCTTTGTATGTCAGATCCTTAAGTTCTCTTGCCCTAGAAAGGATGGCTTCCTTTTCTTTATAGAAGTGGATCCTGCATATTATATTGCGGGGACGCTGCGGATCAGTAGGTTTAGGGCCCAGGGAACGATGTATGCGATCGATCTCTATCTTATTATCCGGGGGGCTCTGCAGCATGTCCGAGAAGAACTCCGTAGCCCATGCCTCCAATTGCTCCGGGCCTATGTCCTCTGTCAATCCACTGATACGCACATTGTTGCGTCGGTGACGATTCTCCAAATCGTCTAAATGGAGCTGTATCTCCGCTATCTGGGAAGCATTGTTAAGAATCGCCTGTCTGTGCTGATCTAGGACAGTATATGTCCGCTCTTGGGCCTCCTCGGCAATGTAGAACTCCAATGACGTGTGGTACGCCTTGAAGCGATCCAGTATGCAGAGGCCGGGGTGATCAGGACAGGTGTCACACTGGAAAATGGTGTCCTTCCTGATCTCCCTGTTACCCCACACTCTGCACTTCTTCTGGGGTCTCCCGTTCTCCTGTGTGCGGGACGTCACCTTGAAAATGTTGCCCTGGTGCGATACGGGGTCCATCACATCCAGAAGCGCTGGGTCTGCTCCATGGCTGCTAAATATTAGGGCTCTATTACTGCTTCTGATATTTTTGGATTTTGGATTTTTGAATTGATCAGCCAATAGCAGCGATCGTCAGCACGGGAGGGGTTAATCACCCCCCGTGCCGACAAGCAGGGATGGCCTGCTATACATTATAGCAGGTCATCTTCCCCGATCGCTGCGTGCCCGAACCACGGGCGTAAATGTACGCCCGTTTGCGTTAAGGCTTGGGTTTTGGTGGCGTACACTTACGCCCGCGGTCGTTAAGGGGTTAAAGGAAAACTTTAAAATATAACGTTTATTTTATTCAATTAATAAATTAAAGTTATATTTTAAAATATTTTAAAGTTTTCCTTTATTATCAGTATATTGCCTAATGGAATAAATCCAATCTTGTGGAACGAATATTAACCCCTTAGCGACCCATGACGTATCTGATACGTCATGGTGCCGCTCGGGGTGTTCAGAGCGGGGTCCCGCCTCAGCGTCGGAATGACGCTTATCCCGGCTCGGCAATAGATTGCTATGGCCTGCAGCAGGCCATAGTAATCTATGACCGATCTAATCGATCTTTGCTGTGTATATACACAGCATTGATCTCTATGAGAGATCAGTGCTGTCTATATACAAGTCCCCCAGGGGGGCTTCTAGTTACAGTAAAAAAAAAAGTAAAAAAGTGTTTTTATTAATAAAAAATCCCCTCCCCTAATAAAAGTCCAAATCACCCCCCTTTTCCCATTTTATAAATATAAATTAATAAATAAATAAACATATTTAGTATCGCCGCGCGCGTAATCGCCCGAACTATTAATTAATCACATTCCTGATCTCGCACGGTAAACGGCGTCAGCGCAAAAAAATTCCAAAGTGCAAAATTGCGCATTTTTGGTCGCATCAAATCCAGAAAAAATGTAATAAAAAACGATCAAAAAGTCGTATATGCGCAATCAAGGTACCGATAGAAAGAATACATCATGGCGCAAAAACTGACACCTCACACAGCCCCATAGACCAAAGGATAAAAGCGCTATAAGCCTGGGAATGGAGCGATTTTAAGGAACGTATATTTGTTAACAATGGTTTGAATTTTTTACAGGCCATCCGATACAATATAAGTTATACATGTTATGTATCATAGTAATCGTAACGACTTGAGGAACATGCATAACAAGTCAGTTTTACCATAGGACGGACTGCGTAAATGTAAAACTCCCCGAAATCAAAACAAATTCGTTTTTTTTTTCAATTTGATAGCGCAAATGATTTTTTTCCGGTTTCGCAGCATATGTTATGGAAAAATAATGCCTGTCATTGCAAAGTACAATTGGTTTCGCAAAAAATAAGCGCTCATATACGTCTCTAGGTGAAAAAATGCAAGCGCTATGGACTTTTAAACTTAAAATGGAATAAGCAAAAGCGCAAAAACGAAAATAGGCTTTGACCTTAAGGGGTTAAGGTGATTAAAAAATAAATATACACATTCCCCATCCCCCTTTATAAATGATCCCCTATTAATAAAATACACATATTTGGTATCACCGTGTCTGTAATGACCCAGTCTATTAACCTGTTACATTAATTATTCCGCCTGATTAACGCCGCAAAAAAAAAAAAAAACCTAATCAAAATGACAATTTTTTTTTTAATCCCACACCCTAAAAATTATACATAAAAGCTATCAAAATGTCACATACCCAAACTGTGTACCACTAAAAACGTCAGCTTATGCCGCAAAAAAAGCCCTAACATAACTCCATTGGCGAAAAAATAAAAATATTACTGCTCTTACAATATGCAAGACACAAACAGCTTTTATAGTACAAATGCTGCTAAAGCCTCAAAAGAAGAAGAAATGGCAAAATCTGTTAAGCAGGGGAATAAAACCTTCTTCAGATATATAAGTGACAGGAAGAAGAATGGCTGCAGCATTACTAAAATAAGTAATTGTGAGAATACGTTTGTTGATGGAGATAAGGCGGTCACTGACTATTTGAATAGTTACTTCTGCTCAGTGTTTTCAGAAGGCGGCCTTCACAATCACTGGATGGTTGGACACAGCATTGCCTCCAGCTATATGGGTTCAGCTCCAGTATTTTCAGAGGCTGAAGTTGCAGAGGAACTTGCCCGTTTAAAGCTGAATAAGGCGATGGGTCCAGATGGCGTCCACCCCAGGGTTCTTAAAGAACTTCGGATCTGTGATTGTTGCCCCCCTGACAGATCTGTATAATCAATCCCTGCTAACAGGAGATGTCCCCGATGATTGGAGAACGGCCAATGTTATACCAATCCACAAGAAGGGGAGTAGAGAAGAGCCCAGTAACTACAGGCCAGTGAGCTTAACATCTGTAGTAATGGAAATGATGAAAGATAATGGATCACCTAAGAATCAACAATCTGATGGATCCAAACCAGCATGGCTTTACTGAGGGCCGATCATGTCAGACTAATCTCATTGATTTCTTTGATTATGCCACAAAAGTGCTGGATGAAGGTGGTGCTGTGGATATCGCCTATCTGGACTTCAGCAAAGCTTTTGATACAGTTCCCCATAAAGAGCTGATAGAGAAGTTGGAGAAAATTGGACTTAATCCCTGGATAGTTCATTGGATTTGTGGTTGGCTGAAGGATAGATATCAAAGGTTTGTTGTTAATGGTGTATATTCCGAGCAGAGACTGGTTACAAGTGGTGTGCCACAAGGGTCTGTTCTGGTCCTATTCTTTTTAATATGTTTGTAAGTGACATAGGAGAAGGTTTGGTAGGTAAAGTTTGTCTGTTTGCAGACGACACAAAAGTGTGCAATAGGGTTGATATGCCTGGAGGTGTCAGTAATATGGAAAATGATTTAGCTTTGCTAGATAAGTGGCCCAAACAGTGGAAATTGAAGTTCAACGTTTCCAAATGTAAAATAATGCACTTGGGGAGGAGGAATCCTCTATCCGAGTATCACATCAGCAGCACTGTGTTGGAAAAGACTTCAGAAGAGAAGGATTTAGGGGTAGTGATTTCTGACAGCCTTAAAATGAGTCACCAGTGCAACCAGGCGGTGGGGAAAGCAAATTGTATGCTGGGGTGTATAACTAGAGGTATAACCAGTAGGAAGAGGGAGATTGTGATCCCGCTGTATAGAGCTCTGGTGAGACCACATCTGGAATATTGTGTCCAGTTCTGGAGACCTCATCTAAAAAAGGACATTGATAAAATAGAACGGGTCCAAAGACGGGCTACAAAAATGGTGGAGGGTGTGAGGCATAAACCATATCAGGAAAGACTTAAGGATTTGAATCTGTATAGTCTGGAGGAAAGAAGGGAAAGGGGGGACTTGATTGAAACCTTTAAGTATGTTACAGGACTAAACAAGGTTCAAGAGGGGAGTGTTTTTAGTAAAAGTCTGAGCTCAAGAACAAGAGGACACAGTGAGAGGTTAGTTGGGGAAAGCTCAGAAGCAACGTAAGAAAATATTATTTTACTGAAAGAGTAGTAGATACCTGCAATAACAGAATAAACATACATCTATCCTAAGATAATAAGAAAGAAAATACTAAAAGGGCAGACTAGATGGACCCAGTGGTCTTTTTCTGCCGACAATCTTCTATGTTTCTATGTTTCTTCTATGTTTCTAAATGCCATTGTCACGTCCGTAGGGGATCAGTGAGCCCTAACTGAACCCAGCCCACTGTCTCTACCTACTTGGACGTACTGCCCTAGGTGGCAGACCCCAACTGGACGGCAGTCCCTACACTGCTAAGTGCAGGGCCAGACAAGGAGAAAAGTCAGCAGTCCAAGTCAAAGCAGCCAGGTACGTATAAACCACAAATCAGAACCAAAATCACAGTCAGAAAACAAGTCAGAGGTCAAATCCAAGATAGCAATACAGTACAAAATCACAATACAAAGGGAATACCGTTCAAACGGGCCAAGGTCAGAAACACTGTCAGGAGCAAGGTACAAAATCAGATAACAAGCCAAAGTCAGGAAACAAATGCAGAGGTCAGGAACACAGGGAGTCAGAACACAGAGTAATGCTGGTGTAGTAAAGCAAGGCAAAACTATCACTGGCAGCTATGGAACCTAAGCTGCTTGTTTAAATCCACCGCCCCTGATTTGCATGAAGCGCCTGGCAGCTCGCGATTGGCTCTGTGCTCCTGCACAGCTTCGCTCCAGCCCCCTACTGCTGATAGGTTGCTTATCTGCAGCATCAGCTGGCTGGGCGTGTATGGAAATGTCAGCCTGCCTCTGCCTCTGCAGCGCTGCAGAGCGACCAGGTAAATACATGACAGCCATAAACTATAACAAAAGCTATAGAAAATGGATATCACTGTATTTGTACCAACCTGACGAACCTGACCAACCGCTGCTAAATTGTGTTTTTTTATTCATACCGCCTCATAAAAAATTTAATTATAAATTATTAGGGTCTCACATCCCCCAGAATGGTACAAATAGAAACGCCAGCTTGTCTTACACAAATATTTTGGCACCGCAAGGCCTCTGTGACATGGTATAATGGCTAAAAAAAACTGAAATAAAAAAAGGCCCCAAAATTCACCAGGTCTCTGTCATGTCTGCGGTTTGTGGTTGAGGTGACGCACTGCGGCCACATAAACATCAGGGAAGGGAAGACAGGTGGAGGTGCATACGCCCTTACCTCCACCTGTCCTCCCTTCCCTGATGTTTATTGTGCCTGAATAAAGATTCCAGAAGATTGGTGAGTGCCCGGACCTCTGTCTTCATTGTTTACATGATACATTCTTCTGTTTTACGGAGCACCCTGTTGGAATCACTGTGTCATTGCATACCCACCTGTTATCTCAGCGTTAGTGGTGCTGACCTCATTCTGCTTTAGAGATTTTTCAGTTAGTATTTGCTGTGTTAGAGGAACAAATGTATTAAAATAGAATATCTGCCCAAAAAATTAAAATTTAAAATTTCCCCTCCAATTTGCTTAAATTTCTGCGAAACACCTAAAGGGTTAATAAACTTATGAAATGTTACTTTGAATACTTTGAGGGGTGCAGTTTTTACAGTGGAGGGATTTTTGGGGGTAACTAACATATAGTCCCCACAAATCCGCTTCAGAACTGAAATGGTCCCTAATAAAATCAGAATTGAAATTTCGAAGTCCTCTAACATCCTAAGAAGTAAAAGGACGTTCACCAAATGACATCACCATAAAGCAGACATGTTGTAGATGTTGCAGTAATAATTAGTTCATGTGGCATGACTATCTTTCTTAGGAAAAGAGAATTTTGAATAATAGGCCCTTGGCATTAAGGCTAAAACAGGCTGAAGAGGCAAGGGGTTAAACTATTTTTATAATATTATTTTACTGCCTACTTTTACAGAACCCCTCCGCTGTCACACTATGTGTTGGATGCATTAAGCTACATTTCTCATTTCAGCAATAATAATACTTTTCTCTGCATGAAGCATTTCACTGTACAAAAGCAGACATTACTTCTTATTCTATCTTCATGGTATATAGGTCTCTTTTATTTACTTTTCACTGCCCTTTCATCTAGCAGTGCATGGAATGCTGGGTTCTGTATTTCAGGCAATGAATATGATATCTGTTATATGAGTAATACTAGTTTTCTTACTTTCACTAATGCCCATGTTTTTCACATTTTCTTAGGCACTACCCTTTCCTAGCCAAGTTGTATATAACAGAGTTGGAAAATGTGGAAGCAGGACCGTTGTTTTACTACTGCGCATTCTGTCTGAAAAACATGGATTTAATTTGGTGACTTCTGACATTCACAATAAAACTCGGCTTACCAAGAGCGAACAGGTAAGGTTAAAAAAAACCCCATAAAAATCTGTTTTCTGTGTTTTTAAGGCATGTTCTCCAAAAGTCTTAAGGGGTACTCAAAAGACATTAAAATAATGGGTTTTTTTTTGCTAATAGATTGGTTTAATAAAGTTTAATATATTACTTTGTAATATAACTTTATTTAAAATATATATAGGTACTTCCAGTGCTGGGCAGCAGTAAGAGGCGAGAATGCCCCCTACCATCACCAAGAGCAGAATGCCGTCCTACCATCACCCTGTGTACTGTATATTCTTATATACAGCACACGGGGGGAAGAGACTGCCCAACACAATTCCTATGTCCCATATCCTTATTTCTGCCAGGCACTGGAAATACATATAAAAATAAAAAAAACACATTAAAAAAAATAAAGTTATATGCTATCTATAAAAAAAGCATATTTTTCATCCGGAGTACCCCTTTAGTCCTTCTGAGTATTTTGATTTGCCTCCCATCTTTCTAGGGTTACAGATAAGGCATTACAGCTTTACACAGAAGAGACAGAGATTGTGTGATCTCTGTCTCAGAAGGGAGGGGGAGGACAGAGGAGTGGAGACAGAGGGAAGCAGGCAGTAAGGATTTTCAGCAGCTTCAGGGTGTGAGTCAGCATGTGCTGCAGAAAAACGGGCCAATTTATGTAATAGAAACCTTTTACACACCAGCTTAGATTATGAGTGGGAATTAAACAAGGTTAAATCTTAAGTATTTAAAACAATTATGGTACCAACTTCTTCATCATGTAAGTGCTAGTTTGATTCTGTGAACTGCCTCCATTTGACCTAGGCCACATTCACACTTCTGTAAATTTTATGGACCTTCCTGACGTGAAGGTATGTCATGGAGAGTTTCCCTGTCTGGCATGATGTATCAGTATCATGCCGGCAACAGTGAAAATATTTGAATTTCCGCCTCTGTAACTTTCCTGTTTAAGTGGTTAGCACTGTAGCCTTGCAGCGCTGGGGTCCTGGGTTCAAATCCCACCAAGGGCAACATCTGCAAAGAGTTTGTATGTTCTCTCCGTGTTTGCGTGGGTTTCCTCTGGGTACTCTGGTTTCCTCTTACACCCAAAACATACAGATAGGTGAATTTTTTTTTTTAATAAAAAAAAAACTACACAACGTGACAACAGCCATTGTCGTAAGTGAATTAAAAATATGCCCTATGGTCTATCAAAAACAATCTAAAGTTCTTCAGGAACGGTTCAGACAGAAAAAGTTTACTGAGAAACCAGTAATGGATGCTAAGAGAAAGCAAGAGCACTAAAACCTAGGATTATTAAAGAACCAAAAGACGCAAGAACAAAATAGAAAACTGATTTTGCCCATGGAATAATTTTTATTACCACCGATGATGAACAACATAGAGAGATCAGACATATTTTGACCAGACATTGGTCAGTTTTAAATAATGATCCCTTCAAAGGATATATTACCCTAGTAAACCTATACTCACCTACCGGAGAGCTCTCACACTAAAAAATATCTTGGGTTTTAGCCAAATTAATCAGCATAAAATCAGCCAAGGTGTCATTGTTGCCAGGTTCTTTTCAATGTAATACGAGGAGTTACCTTTGTTGCCAGACCATCTTCCATGGAATTAATCGGTTTCAGTCCCTATCTACACTTGAGGTTTTCACCATGCGCTTTCATCTTACATGCCAGTATCTATTTAGCACAATGCAGAAGCTCTTTGCGATATATAGGCTGTACAATATAACCCATGCATAATCAGCTCAATGGACGTAGATGTAATAATAAAAAAGGTCTTCTGAATCAGAGGTTATCCCGTAATTTTAGTACACATCATAATTAAGATTCCTGTTCCCTGAGGGTCATGCCAATAGACAGGTTTATTATACACAAAAAAAGAAGCGAATATATAAAAAGAATATAAAAAAGAGTTAAGTCTATTGGATCGGCTATATACTCTTGTACCTGAGGGACTAAACGAGATATCTGATACAAATATTTGCTGACTACATTTTATATCACCATTGTAATATATGATTATGCCTGTTTTTATCATATGTTATTTTATTGTACTTGTATAACATTTCTGATTTGGCATATTAACAAAGTGCTCTGAATGCCCACTGTCAAATAGAGGCATTTCACAGAATCAAACTAGCACTTAAAAGAAGTCGTTTCACTCAACTTTGAATCAAATATGTTGCACCAAGCTTTTTTAAAATAAATATATGTATTATTATTATTATTATTATTTTATTGTTGTTGTTATTATTATTATTTTTTCATTGTATGTGGACACTTGATGTGTCATAGAGACTTGTCAAAAGTTTTGACTGGTCCTGGTCTGACCCACGTTCAGACCAATACCGATCATCATAACGAGCAGGGAGAGGACCATGCTGCAGGGTGTCCGCTCCCCGCTCTGTGTCAGCATAATCAGTTGACTTCTTCAAAAATGTGCCAACTACAGAGCCAAACTGGGTAAATATATATCACACACCTATATCTAATAGGGCCAAAAGCCCTTAACACACCCTGATTGGCTTTAACTGTTAAAATTTTACTTTTATTGGTCTTCACTTAAAAATGACATGTGTAGCTTTCATCATGGTTAAAACCACAGACCCCCACAGCTAATTCAGAATCACATCTTAAATAATCCTAATAGGGCTCAATCTAGTATAAGTAGCTGCAGACTGCTAACTAGTAAAATGTATTTTTTATACAGCTAATGGTAGAATGACAATTTAAAATAAAAATCACATAGCTCCATAAACTTACATTATGAGCCCGACTGATCATGTGGTACAGAGCTGGGAGAGCACCGCACACCGCACCGCGGTCTTCTCCCGGCTTGTTCTCCTGATCGGTATGGGTCTGAACACATAGACCCAGGCGGTCAAAACATTTGACATGTCTCTATCTCAAAAGTTGTCTATGATGATGATGACACTTTAAGTAGATTACCTGTGCATGTATGTAGTACTTGTATAGATGTAAAGTTGTAGTGTATACATGCCAGTATTTAATGATTTTATCAGATATATTTTCTGTTATAATTCTTAAGTGATGATACTACAGCACATTTACACATGACCGATTATAATAGAAAAGAAAAGCTATTCCAGAACAGGTGTCTTTTACTTGGAACTTAAGAAGCTTAAAAACAAACAAATTCAGGGAAACAGAACATAAGAATCCCTGGTATTTTCCGAGGATTCTATTTTGCAGTTTGGCTATGAAATAGTGCAACAAATAGTGCAACAAAGTAATAAAATTACTTTGTTAAATTTCAGTAAAGTGGAATCAGGAAATGTGAGTAAAAAATTTAGTTAGCAAGAATTTACAAATTCCCTTTAATGTTAAGTGAGAAAGTTAGACATTTCCTATTTCAATATTTACAAAGAACAGCAAATGGGCAATACTTCAAGACTGTAATACAGTGATTTGCAATTAACAAAAAATGTTTTTCCAGTCATTACATACAGAGTCATTACATACAGAGTGAACTTTTTGAAGCGTTTATTTCTGTTAAAGTTGATAATAATGGATTATAGCAAAGAAAAACCCAAAAGTCAGTATTTCAGAAAATGCACAAGCAACCAGGAAAACCAGGATTGTAACAAAAATGCCATTCAAAAATGTGTTACATCTGTTAATGAATACCGCTTGCTATGATATTATACCGCTTGGAGATTCTCCTTGGTGGTGTATGATATACTGGATTTCCCTACACCTGCGCCAGGCTCGTTTGGAAGAATCTTTCCTGTCCCAGTTGGTTGCTGCAGGGAATTCGCTCTACTGCTACCGTCTTCACCTCCCGGTTTATCCGTGAGGCACCTGTAGCCGGCTGCGGTGTTATATTGAGCTACTGATAGTGTTGTGCCTACATATGCACAACCTGTATAGGTGAGCATACACTCTGTTTACCTCTTCTGCTTATTTTAAGCTGACCTTAATTACTGCACTAGAAGACGCCCCACTTCTGCCTTTGTGTTTATTTAAACATTTGGGAGAGATTCACAAAGAGTGGACTGCTGCTGGAGTCAGTGCTTTAAAAGCCTCCACATACAGACGTCTTGAAGTGTTGCATTCCCCGTGTCAAGCCACCCCTGACCAATAAACAACACCAGAAGCATCTTATCTGGGCCAAGAAAAGAAGAACTGGACTGTTGATCAGTGGTCCAAGGTGCTGATTTCAGATGAAAGTAAATTTTGCATTTCATTTGGAAACCAAGGTTACAAAGTCTGGAGGAAGAGTCCAAACAGCTTTAGGGTCTAGTATGAAGTTTCCTCAATCAGTGATGGTTTGGGAAGCCATGTCATCTGCTGGTGTAGGATCACTGTGTTTCATCCACACCAAAGTCAACGCTGCTGTCTACCAGAAAATATTAGAGCACTCCATGCTTTCCTGTGCTGAAAAGGTTTTTGGAGATGAAATTTTCATCTTCCAGCAGGATTTGGCACCTGTCCACACTGCCAAAAGTACCAATACCTGGTTTACTAACCACGGCATCACTGTGCTTGATTGGCCAGCAAACTCGCCAGACCTTAACCCCATAGAGAATTTATGGGGTATTATCAAGAGGAAGATGAAAGACACCAGACCCAACAATGCAGACGAGCTGAAGGCCGCTATCAAAGCAAACTGGGCTTCAATAATACCTCTGCAGTGCCATCAGCTGATCACCTCCATGCCACGCCACATTGATGCCGTCATTCATGCAAAAGGTGCCCGACCAAGTATTGAGGGCATTAACTGTACAGACTTTTCATTTGGTCGACATTTCTGTGTATATAGGCCGCTGAGGGGGCGAGGCCTATGTGACGATGACATCACGGATGGGGACGGGGCTACGTGGCGCTAGGGGCGGAGAGATGTGGCACAAAGGCTGCAAGACCCCGCCCACATATACCAATCCACAGGTGATAAAAACAACTTTTTACCAGAACAAGCACCATGAGGTGTGATATAAAATAAGTAATGAAAGCTGTAACATTTACCCTTTACACCTGTGGAGAGCAGTCAAAATGCAAAAAGGGGTGACAGTGTCAGTTTAAAGATTTTTATCTGATCCAACTCTGGAGCAGGCAATATACAATTGTCCATGCGAAAAACATGCAGAATCCAAATTTATGCCGCCACCTGCAGTGATTGGCCTTAGGCCTTGTTTATTGTCATTGCAAATGATGCTTAACAGGAAACTTTAATCGGTTAAAAGGTATTGTTTCATGGGGGCGTGGCCTGGACATGGAGCAGGCCGGACATGCTGTGTGAGAGCTCCGGCATATTCAGCACCCCGGGCACCACCGCTGACCGCCCACAGCCTCCCAGAGAGCCTGGAGACCTCCCGAGACATGCTAAGAAGATCTTGCTGCCCCTCAGTGACACCTGGCTCCTCCATCACTTGTTACCTGACGGCCGGTGGGGACACTGCAGCATCAGCGCATGCGTCCAAGATGGCGGCGCCGCGCGCTTCACTGAAGGTGAACACAGAAACTGATGGCGGGGCCCGCCCATTCTCCTGCAGACAAGCGGTCTGGTGAGTCCCCTACAGCCCGGTCACCTGCAGCAGTGGGCACGAACACCACCAGACCCGGGTGTGGAGGAGGCAGTACTTCGGGCAGCCCGAGGGGTCCACTTAACCCTCTTGTCACCTCATGCTTGCCCCTTGTGGAGACAAACCCTAGCCCACACCGCACAGACCAGCAGGGGGACGCAGCTGCAGAAAAGGGACAGGGGAAGGCTGCTGAGGCAAGACCTGCAGCACATAAAACCCCCCTGCATGATCTCAGTGTCATGGAACAGAGATCCAGTGATAAGGGAGCCCCTCTGCCTGGGGGGTCCCAAAACAATATGGGGGTTGCTGCAGAGACTCTCTCCCAGGGACAGTCTCCCATCCATTCGCGGGAGGGGGACACAGCCATGCTGTCTGACGTGCATAACCAAACACAGTCTGCATGTTACCTTGCTCCAGATAACCCGGAGGACTTTTCCAGCACCCCAATGATATTTCACACTGAAATGCATGGAGACTCCTCCAGTGATGCTTGTTCTCTGTCAGGGGACTCAGACAGACTGTCTGGTAAAAAAAGAATGAAACTCAGGGACTTGTATTCTCTTCTAAGTGATTTGCCTATGATGAAGGACCTTTCTGCTCTAATCCAACAAGTAGAATCTCATCATGAGAAAGTGTTAAAGGAGCTGAAAGCAGATATCGGGTCCCTGTCCCAAAGCATGTCCTCACAGGAAGCTGGTGCTAGTGCCTTAGACAAACGCATCACCAAGATAGAGGACACCCTAACTTTGCAACGTTCCTTTAAACGTACTTTGCTGCTCCAAGTGGATGATCAAGAAAATAGGGGGTGCAGGAACAACGTTATACTTAGGGGTGTCCCGGACCCGGTCCAAGCCAAAGACTTACAGCTCGCAGTCACAACCATATTTAACACAGTCCTGGGTAGACAACTGGACACTGAGATTAACATAGACAGAGTGCACAGGATTTCTGGTCCAAAGGTCCCAGGTCGGCTTGACCCTAGAGATGTTCTCTGCAGAGTCCATTTCTACAAGAAGCCATCTTGCAAAAGGCTTGGCAGAAGGGCCCGGCCCCCTTCCAGGATTCCTCGATCCAACTTCTTCCTGATGTTTCCAGACGCACACTGGCTATGAGACGTTTGCTTAAGCCCCTATTGCAGAAGATACAGGAGGCTGGTGCCTTTTACCGTTGGGGCCACCCGTTTCGTGTGATAATACGTCGTGACAATGATGTCTTTACGCTGCACTCCCCGGATCAAGCAGAGGACTTAGCAAGGTTCCTGGAGCTGCCGTCCCTTCCTCTCCCCGATTGGCTTGACTTTCCATTGCCCATTTTGTCTCTGCCCCGCTGCCTCAGAGGAAGAATCGACGTGCTGGGGGATAACGGCCTGGCGGAGAAGTCGCCTCCTGGGCGGAAGATGGCTGATGAAGACATGCAGACTTTGTTCGTCTAGCTCCTTTTGATGTTTCTTTGTTCTCAAAAGGGCCATGTTTCTTATTTGCCCATAGCAGGCTAGTTGTCTTCTGTTCCTGACACTACCTCTCTCTCATATTCTCTCTGGTGGTTGGGGCTCACTGGGTATGATGGCCGTGGGTAGCCGTCAAGTTACTTTCTTTTCTAAACATGTTATTTCTTCATAGGTGCATTGGGGTGTTTATTAGCTGTTCCTGAATTCTGCTCCGGTCCCCCCACGACCCTGCTTTAGCTTTAGTCTGACCTCAGCGGGTGCGATCTTTGCGTCCCCATAGAGGTTTCAGTATAGTATTTTGTATACCAGCCCTGGTTTAGCCGGGTTTAGCAATTAGTGTTTTTACACTACATCTTTCTTCTCTGTAACTCTCTTTTTTTTCTTACTTCCCTTCTCCCTCTACTTCCTCCCCCCCCTTCCCTTTTTTTTCTTTTCTTTCGTTTCAGGATGCCCAGACCGGACCTCCTCTCCTTTGCAACTCTGAATGTTAACGGCCTGAACACCCCGGAAAAGCGTTCTGCGCTGTTCCGGTTGTTGTGGAGTAAATGCACGCAAATCGCCTTAATTCAGTAGACCCGCTTCCGTGCAGATGCCGTCCCCTCTTTCAGATCTCCAAGGTACCCAGACATTTATCATAGCTGTTATGCAGGCTCTAAATCTAGGGGGGTTAGCATCTTTATATCCAGAGCAGTCCCATGGGATTTTGTCAATTTTGACTCGGGCAGATTCCTTTTTGTCCAGGGGAGACTAGCAGGTAGACTTTACACTCTTGCTAATATATATCTGCCCAACATCCACCAAGCGCAGACTTTAGAGCCCATCTTAGCAAAGCTTGAAGAGTTTGTGGTCCTGGGTGGGGATTTTAATCTAGCTATTGATCCGAGACTGGATTTCTCCAGGGGAACATCTAGTGTACCCAGAGCCTACCTTCGGAAGTTCCTCCGCCTTTTCCATTCCCATCAGTCCACACCCTGATGGGAAAGATTTTTCCTTTTTCTCGGCTGTCCATGATGTATATTCCCGCCTTGATTATTTTTTCATAAAACATGCAGACCTTCCCCAGGTGCGCACAGTGGTGATTGACCCGATCACATACTCTGACCATGCGATGGTCTGAATGGAGATGGTGTCCCCCTTGTCTCTTCCCCGTCAATTGCACTGGAGGTTAAATGAGTCACTCCTGAATGACCCCTCAGTGACTGAGGCGATTAAGTCTGACCTTGCCAATTACTTTATCCCTCCCAGATATCATACAGGATGATCAAGTAGGTTTTGTCCAGCCTTGCGAAGCCAGGGATAATACCACTAAGTTCATCAATGCTATCCACTTTTCACAAACCAATAACGTCCCTCTGTGTCTGCTTTCTACAGACGCAGAGAAGGCATTTGATAGAATTAATTGGCAGTTTCTATTTACAGTACTGAAGCATGTAGGGTTGGGCCCCTCTATGTTGGCTTGGATCACCTCTCTGTACTCTGCTCCCACGGCGGCAACAAGGGTCAATGGGGTGTTCTCGCAACCATTTTCTATTAACAATGGCATGCACCAAGGCTGCCCTCTCTCCCTATTGATCTTTGTCCTTACCTTGGAACCATTGTTGAGGAGGATTAGAGCCAATCCGAACATACAGGGTCTCTCTATGGGATCACACTCTGTAAAACTGGCCGCATATGCGGATGACCTTTTTTTTTTTTTATTACCGCACCCCTGACCTCTTTCCCTAACTTGTTGGAGGAATTGTGGACGTTCTTTGACCTTGCTAACTTTAAAATAAACTACCAGAAGTCGAAGGCTCTTAATGTCTCGCTCCCGTCCTCCTTACAATCTTCCCTAGCAGACTCCTTCTCCTTCCGCTGGTCTTCCTCTGCTATTAGATATCTCGGAGTTTGGATCTCCAGGGATCTTTCAGAATTGAATGCCCGTAACTTTCTAACTTTATAAAAGACACTCCATGGGGACTTAGCCAAGTTGTCTAAAGGTCTCTAAACATGGTTCGGTAGATATCTTCTGCAAACCCTCCCGATTAAACTTCCAAACCAATTCTTTCGCCTTATCTACAAGGACTTGACTAAGTTTATTTGGGCAGGGAAGACACCCAGAATCTCACGCACTCTTCTGTTTATACCCAAGCATAGGGGTAGCATAGGGCTACCGAATGTCAGGGCTTATTATAAGGCCTCTGTGTTGCAGAGAGTATTGGATTGGCACCGTCAGGCCAATCTCAAGCAATGGGTCCGCTTGCAACAAACCTTCACCACAGTGCCTCTCACGTCTCTCCCCTGGATCCACCCTACGCACCTGGGGAATTTGTCTCGTCATCCCTCTATAGGCCCGACTTTAACTACCTGCCAACGAGTGTTTCCTAGAGCGGATATTTCCCCTAGACCTTCTCCGCTCTTTCCGGTTTTGGGAAACCCTCAGTTTGACCCAGAGCTGTCAGGACCATTTTAGTCATGGCGGACTGCAGGGAAATATAGAGCTCAGGATTTTCTCTATAATGATAGGTGGCTTACAGCTCAGGAACTTTTGGAAGTGCGGGACCCGATTATCCTTGGTGCCTGGCGAGTACGACAACTATCACACTTTTTGGGGGGCTCTACCGACACCGTTGGGGTTCGCCTGCCCCCTAACTTCTTTTGAGACAATCTGCTTGGGGTCTGACTCATTGCGCTATTCCCTTTCCGTATTTTATTCTCTCCTGGTCTCACCCCCGGACGACTTCCGTCCCCCCTTCGTAGCTAAGTGGGAGGAGGACCTCAACATCACACTCACTGACAAACAATTAGAAAGGGTGTTCCAATTCACGCTTAAATCATCTATTGCTAGTAAATTTCAGGAGGCGGGTTATAAATTGTTAGCAAGATGGTATTATGTCCCTGTTAGATTACATAGAATCTTCCCGGAGGTGCCCTCTGCGTGCTGGCGATGTGGAGTGGAGGAGGGCACGCTACTCCATGTCTTCTGGTCCTGCCCAGTGCTACGTCCCTTCTGGGAGGGAGTCCATAATGTCATCAGTACCAAACTGCCACTTCAAATTCCAAACACTCCTGCTTTTTTTTTACTTCACCTGTCAGATATTCCTATCAAACGGTACAAAAAAATCCATCCTGAAATGTTTGGTTAATGCAGCTAGAGCCTGCATACCAGCTCATTGGAAGTCCGGGATCCCGCCTACAGAGGAAGGAGGAGTTGACGGCGTCCTTACAGGAACGGTCGGACAAATTCGCCTCGGCTTGGACTGTCTTTGAGAGTTCCTCCGACTACAAGCAGCTTTTAACCATCTGAGGGCTTTAGTGTGTGGTCCGGGAGTCCTGAGCCTTATTATTTTTTTTCCCTTCTTTTCCCTCTTCCCCCTCTTTGTTTCTCTCTACTTCTCTTCTTTTTAAAACTAAAAATGGTTTAAGAGCTACACCTGATTTATGGCTTTTGTTATTTCTTTGCTGATGTTCGTTGGCTTTCAGCGGTTACTGCAATGCTATACGTTGATGTGCAATTTAGCCTTGTATGTCTGCGGTTTGTAACCGTTTGATTGTTTTTCTTATGATAAAATTTGATAAATAAAGAATAAAAAAAAAAAAAAAGGTATTGTTTCATATGAGCTGGAATCAGTGGAATTCATGTATACCTGTAGTGTTTAGTTGGGTTGGGGAATGGGGGTGTCCTGTATATCTGTGGTGTATGGTTGGGGTAGGTCCTGTATATAGTTAGGGGGGCGCAGTATACCTGTAGTGTATAGCTGGGGGGGGGTCTTGTATACCTGTAGTTTATAATTGGGGGTAGGGGGTCCTGTATACCTGTAATGTATGGTGTGGGGGGGTTCTCTATAACTGTTGTGCGTAGTTAGGGGGTCCTGTATACCTCTAGTGTATAGCTGGGGAGACCTGTATACCTGTAATGTATAATTGGGAGTCATGTGTACTCAAGTTGTATAGTGGGGGGTCCTGTATACCTGTAGTGTATAGGTTGGGGGAGTCCTTTATACCTGTCTTATATCTTTGAGGGGATCTGGTATACCTGTAGTATATAGTTGGGGGAGGTCCTGGATACCTGTAGTGTATAGTTAGAGGGGTCCTGTATACCTGTAGTGTATTGCTGTGTCTGGGGGTGGTCTTTGGGGTCCTGTATACCTGTAGTGTATACTTAGGGGTGGGGTCCTGTATACCAGTAGTGTATAGTTGGGGGGTTGTATATAGTGTGTGTGTGGGGGGGGGAGGGGGGTCCTGTATACCTGTAGTGTATGGTTGCAGGGTGGTCCTGTATATCTGTAGTGTATAGTTGGGGGATGTCCTGTATACCTGTAGTGTATAGTTGGGGTCCTGTATAACTGTAGTGTATAGTTGGGGGGGTCCTGTATACCTCTATTGTATAGTTCGGGGAGTTGTATACCTGAAGTCTATAATTGTAGTTTTTACTTCAGTATATCTTCCCAACTACTATTAGCAGTGCTGGACTGGGACTGAAAATCAGCCCTGGCATTTCAGAGCACACAGGCCCACTCGCCGTGCGGTGAAAAGTTATGAGTTACGAGTGCAGCATGGCTACATGTTGTATCATCACAGCCATGACTGGAATTACAGATAATAACACAGTAGAATAGAGAAGAAATCATGCAAAACCTTTTGGAGGCTGAGTATATTTGATTGTAAGCTTTTGAGAGTCTAGCTCCCTTCGTTTATACAGCCAGGCTATTCGGTACAGTCGTATCTGCTCCGAAAAAGCAGACCTGGACCAGCACCTCCTTAATCTTAGCTCTGTCTAGTGTGTATATCAGGGCCACTTCTGCCATGAGGCGGAATGAGTATTCCCGCTCAGGCGGCAGACTCTGCGCCCCTGCAGGGGGCTGCAGACAGCAGCCCTGCAGCCACTCATCTGTTCGGCGGCAGTCGTCCAGTCCCGCCGCCAACGCTCACCGCTGTCCCCCGGCGCGCTCCCGCGCCGTCAGTCAGCAGCTGTCATGGTCCTCCAGCGAGTCGTGAGTGCCTGGGGTCAGCAGGGGCCTCGGTTAACGGGGACAGCGGTTATCGTTGGTGGCGGAACGGGACAGCTGCGGCAGGACAAGTGAGCGGCTGCAGGGCCGAGGAGACATCGGTGAGCATTAGCGGCGGGACAGCGGCGATGACAGCTGCTGACTGATGGCACGGGAGTGCGTCGGGGGACAGCGGTGTGTGTTGGCGGCGGGCCGGGACGGCTGCGGCAGGACAGGTAAGCAGCTGCAGGGCCGGAGCACGGGGCCGGTGGGGTGGCTTTTTGCTTACGGGGGGTGCCGGGTACGCATGTGGTCCAGACGGGGGGTTGCTAGTGAGGGGGCGGCCGCCTGAGGGTTTGCTTCAGGCAGCAGAGACCCCAGAATCGGCCCTGGTGTATATAAGTCTGTGATTTTTTCAGTTTTGTATAACATCATGTCTGATGAAGGGAGCTAGACTCTCGAAAGCTTTCAATCAAATATACTCAGTTTGCCTCCAAAAGGTATCGCCTGATTTCTTATCTATTCTACTGATTTCTAGGGCGAACACGGTACAACAATACTCTACTAGATAATAACACAGTAAATCGGGTCAGAAGCTTCTGTCTCTGTACTGTGTAACAGTGCTGCAGTTACAGGTCGTCACCACTACTAGTGTACAGAGACAGACTGCTTTCGGCGCCGGTCACAATGCTGAGTTTAACACCACCACCACCACCACCACCACCACCACCTACTAATTAATGACTCCACATTCTGACTAACACCACCACATTCTGACTAAGACACCCACATACTGACTGATACCACCACATACTGACTAATGCCACTGCATACTGACTAATACCAACACATATTGACTATTTTCACCGCATACTGACTAATACCACCACATACTGACTAATACCATCACATACTGACTAATGTTACCGTATACTGACTAATGTCGCCACTGCTATTGAATAAAATCCACTTTAAAAAGACCAATATCCCCTTATACAGTCACCATACAGAGGTACTGTAGATCCTGCTGTACACAGGCCCTGTATACCATGTAAGTGCAGTGCAGTTACATCTTGTGACTCACAGGGGGCATCTTCTCTGAGTGACTCACGGGATGTCTTCTTTGAGTTCAACACAGGGGACGTCTTCTCTGTTTGTAGTCTCTCACTTTATCTTTTCCTCTCCATCCCGGCCCGGCCATCATAAGGAATTCTCCCATCCATAAATCTGCCAGACAAAAAGTTTAAGCTCACATTGTATTGGTCCCTATGTGCCCTCATATAGTGGGTAGACCCAACTTTGTTCCCCCATATTGTATTAGGCCTGTATTGTATTTGTATTAGGCCTGCCCTCATATAGTATTAGGCCTCTCTGTTTTGCCCTAAAATAGTATTGGGTGCCTCGGTGCAGCGTTATAGACCCCCATAGTAGATGACCCCCCCCATGCAATTCCCCCAGGAGATGACACCCCTATGCAGCCCCCCATAGTAGGTGACCCCCCATAGTAGATGACTTCTTCATGCAGTCCCCCACAGTAGATGACCCCCCATGCACTCCTTCATAGTAGATGACCCCCAAAGCAGTCCCCCATAGTAGATGACCCCCCATGCAGTCCCCCATAGTAGATGGCTCCCCATAATAGGTGACCCCCACATGCAGTCCCCCATAGTAGGTGACCCCCCCGTGTGCAGACCCCTATAGTAGATGACCCCCCATGCAGTCCCCCACAGTAGATGGCCCCCCTATGAAGCCCTCCATAGTAGATTGCCCCATATGCAGTCCCCCATAGTAGGTAACCTCCCAATGCAGTCCCCCACAGTAGATGACCCCCCTAATAAAACCCCAATAGTAGATGACCCCCCATGCAGTCCACCATAGTAGATGTCACCCATATGCAGTCCCCCATAGTAGGCGACCCCCCCATGCAAACCCCCACAGTAGATAGCCCCCCTTTGCTGCCCCCCATAGTAGATTGCCCCATATGCAGTCCCTCATACTAGATGACCCCCCCCCCCATGCAGTCCCCCACAGTAGATGGGCCCCCTATGCAGCCTGCCATAGTAGATTGCCCCATATGCAGTCCCCCATGGTAGGTGACCCCCCCATAGCATATGGCCCCCATATGCAGTCCCCCACAGTAGATGACCCATTTATGCAGCATCCCTAAAGTTGATGCCCCTCTGAGGTGAGGCGAGACTTTCAAGGTAGAACAGGCAGCCTGAACTTTGCCCAGCAGCAAATGTTAACCATGTCATGCCTGTTCCACCCTAAAAAGAATCCCCCACCCCCATCCCCTTACCTCAGAGAAGCTCTGTGTGCAGTGTCTGGACCTGGGGATGTATGCAGGCACTGACAGTGTCTGTATCTGCAGGGGGCCACCTTGGAGATGTTGCCCTGTTTGACATCCCCCTCCCCGCCCCATCCTTAACCCCTTAACGACATCGGGCGTAAATTTACGCCCTCGCGCCCTGGTACTCAGCGCATCAGGGCGTAAATTTACGCCCGATGTTTCATAGCAGGCCATCTTAGCTTCTCGGCTCGGTGTTAACCACCCCCCGTGCTTACGATCGCCGCTATTGGCTGATCAATTCAGATCAGCCAATAGCGGCGATCGGAACCTTTCCGGGTCATCGGTGACCCGATGACCCGGAAAGAAATGGCGGTCGGTGCTGTCCGAGGACGGCACCGACCGCCATTACTGTAAAAAGTAATGGTGGTCACGGCGCCACCACGGTGGCACGGCGATCAGAGTCCCCCAAAAAAGTAAATACCTGCTCTGGACCCCTCAGCTAGGTAGCTTAGGGGTCCAGAGCAGGTATTTGTACATTACTCACCTGTGCCGGGGTCCTGATCGGCGTCTTCCGGGTTCGCGGCATCCTCCATCTTCTCATTCAGTCTTCGGCTCTTTCCGGCGGTCCCCATCTTCTTTTTTCGGCTATTTTCGGCTCCAGCCTCGTCTTTTTCCGGATTTTGCGCTCTGCTGCCCCCTAGCGGCTGATATGTGTAATACACTTATCAGCAGCTACAGGGATATTCAGAATGTAGAAAAAGTTTTTTTTTTCCCCAAATTTTTTTTTTCTATTTTCCGCACCCTATCGCCGCTGAGTGTTGATCAACATTGCACGAAAGTGCGCTGCTAATCAGCAACTTCTCCTTTTTGACGTAGGGTGTTTTTTTTCTATATCCTACTGCCACGTTCTGCTGATAAGTGCTGCACATAAGTGCGGCATTTATCAGCAACGCCTTTGTTGGCGTAGGTTTTTTTTTATACTTACTGTAAAAAAAAAAACACGTAAAAAACACTACATTACACCACACTACATTGAATAAAGTTTGACACTACACCACTACATACCCCATATACTAGTCCCCGTATAAAGATGACCCCCAGGGTGTTTTCGGTGTTAGAGGGATACGTTATTATTGCTTCCGACACCGAAACAGCCAGTGAGGATGAATGGGGGGATCCTTCTTTCCTCCATTCATCCTCATCATCCTCATCATCCAGTGACGTGTCTGGGGGTAGCGTAGCGTACGCTGCCTCCCAGACACGTCTTTTCCGCCAGTACCGTCCCAATAAGAGATGACGGTATGGCGTGAAATTCTCCAAACTCTGTGAGAGTACCTCTGGGTACTCTTACAGATTTAGGGTACCTGCACACTGCGGAATGGCGAAGGATAACCCTTTGTGCATTCCGCAGCTGGCACCCGCCGGCGGACTCATGCAGGCGCGCGTCTCCCCCCGTGTCATAGACTCCATTCTATGCACAGGCGGATTCCATCGTCCATCTAAAGAATGAATACGTTGGACGGAGAGCGGAATCCGCCCGTGCATAAAATGGAGTCTATGACACGTGTGGAGATGTGTGCCTGCATCACTCCGCTGGCGGGTGCCAACTGCGGAATGCACGAAGGGTTATCTGTCGCGATTCCACAGTGTGCACGTACCCTTAGAGTGTATGTAGGAAGGGACACCCGAATCCAGCCCCCAGATGCCCCCTCCCCCCCCCATCCTCGGAGCAAGTGGGAAGATCGTCCGGGAACTGATCTTCCCACTGCTGGATAAAGGTTACCACCTGTACGGGGATAACTTTTATACCAGCACCCCCTCTTCCGGTCCCTCGCTGCCCTGTAGCTTGCGGCACGATCCGAACATATCAGAAGTAGTAATAGAGCCCTAATATTTAGCAGCCATGGAGCGGACCCAGCGCTTCTGGATATGAAGGACCCCGTATCGCACCAGGACAACATTTTCCAGGTGACATCCCCCACACTGGAGAAAGGGAGACCCCAGAAGAAGTGTAGAGTGTGGCGTAACAGGGGGATCAGGAAGGACGCCATTTTCTAGTGTGACACCTGTCCTGATCACCCCGGCCTCTGCATACTGGATCGCTCCAAGGCGCACCACACGTCATTGGGGTTCTACATTATCTAAATTTTGTCCCTTATTCCTATTTCAGAGGTCACGTTGATCCAGGGATTATTCTGATCGCCATTATGGAGTCGGGAAGGAATTTTGCCCCTGTGATGAGACTACTGTCGTCTGCCTAACGAGGGTTTTTTGCCTTCCTCTGGGTCAACACAGGTTGAATTTGATGGACACATGTCATTTTCAACCTTCAAACTAATAATTGGCCTAATACCCCCAAATAAATTAGAATTGTCCCTTTTTTCCCAGCTAAGTAGGTATGGCCGCCATTCCCATTAGAGGATGCCATGATGCAATTACAAAGCCTCTGTGCGGCCAGGACAGTAGAAACCCCCCACAAGTGACCCCATTCTGGAAACTATACCCGATAAGGAATCTTACAAGGGGGGCAGCGGGGATATGGCCCCCTGGTGACGGCCACATTTGGGACGTGAAAATGAAAAAAATGGTATTTTTTATTTTCTCGGCACATGTTCTACGTAAGTGCCCGTCACCAGTGGGGTCCATATGCTCACTGTACCCCTTGTTAGATTCCTTATGGGGTGTAGTTTCCAGAATGGGGTCACTTGTGGGGGGTTTCTACTGTCCTGGCAGCACAGGAGCTTTGTAAATGCGACATGGCCTCCATCCTCCATTCCAGCCTCTAAATGGCGCTCTGTCCCTTTGGTGGCTTTCCCTGTGCCCATATGGCACATTATGCCCACATGTGGGGTATTTTCGTACTCAGGGGAACTACTCTTCACGTTTTGTGTTCATTTTCTTTTTTAACCCCTTGTGGAAATGGAAAAAATCAAGGCTAGACCAACATTTAGTGTAATTTTTGTAAAATTTTTACTCTAAATCATTAATCTTGTCATGATTTTTTCATTTTCACAAGGGGCTAAAAGATAAAAAAAAACACTAAATGTGTAGCGCAATTTCCCCTGAGTATGGAAATACCCCACATGTGGACATAAAGCGCCATGCGGGTGCAGGGTATGCCTCCGAAGGGAAGGAGCGCCATTTGGTTTTTGAAGGCTGGATTTGGATGGAATGGATTTCGAGGGGCCATGTTGCATTCAAAAGGCCCCTGTGTTGCCAAGACAGTTGAAACCCCCCACAAGTGACCCCATTATGGAAACTACACCCCTCAGGGAATGTAACAAGGGGTGAATTGAGCATATGGACCCCACTGGTGACGGGCACAAATGTGGAACAATGTGGCGAGAAAATGAAATATTACATTTTTTACACTATAATGTTGGTTTAGCCTTGAATTTATCCTTTTCACAAGGGGTTAAAAGAGGGAAAAAAAACTAAATGTGTAGAGCAATTTCCCCCGAGTCCGTAAATACCCCACATGTGGACATAAAGCGCCATGTGGGCGCAGGGCAAGCCTCCGAAGGGAAGGAGCGCCATTTGGATTTTGGAGGTTGGATTTGGCTAGAATGGATGATGAACGCCATGTCGCATTTACAGAGCCCTCGTGCTGCCAAAACACTGGAAACCCCCCACAAGTGACCCCATTCTGGAAACTGCACCCCTCAGGGAATCTAACAAGGGGTGCAGTGAGGATATGGACCCCTTGATGACGGGCACATTTGTGCCATTAAAGTGAAAAAATGAAAATTTTCCCTTTCACGTCACATTGTTCCACATTTGTGCCCGTCACCAGTGGGGTCCATATGCTCACTGCACCCCTTGTTAGATTCCTTGAGGGTAGTAGTTTCCAGAATGGGGTCACTTGTGGGGGGTTTCCAGTGTCTTGGCAGCATGAGGGCTCTGTAAATGCGACATGGCCCTTGAAATCCATTCCAGTGAAATTCAGCTTCCAAAAGCCAATTGGCGCTCCTTCCCTTTGGAGGCTCGTCCTGCGCCCCCTTGGCACTTTATCGCCACATGTGGGGTATTTCCGTACTCGGGAGAAACTGCGCTACACATTTTGTGTCTTTTTTTTCCTTTTATCTCTTTAAGAAAATGAAAAATTGAAGGCTAGAACAACGTTTTAGTGGAAAAAAATTTATTTTTCTTTTTTCACGCCATATTGTTCGGAAAATCTGTGAAGCACCTGTGGGGTCCAAATGCTCACCGCACCCCTTGTTACATTCCTTGAGGGGTGTAGTTTTCTAAATTGTGTCCCTTTATGGGTGTTTTTTAGGTTTTGGCACCCCAGAGCCTCTGCCAACCTGAAGTGGTACAGTCAAAAATGACCAAATATAACGGAGGCATTGAAATTCACTTGGCGCTCCTTTATATCTGAGGCTTGTGGTTGCGTCAAATAGCGCAATAGGGCCACATATGGGGTATTTTTATAAACTGCAGAAACGGGGCAATAATTATTGGGGTGCATTTCTCTGGTAATAGGTTTATAATTATGAAAAATATTGGATTACAATAAAATCTCTGCACAGAAAATTAAAATTTTCAAATTTCTTACACACTTGGCTTTTATTTCTGTGACTCCCCTAAAGGGTTAAAACACTTTCTGGATATGCTTTTGCAGAGTTTGGGGGTTGCAGTTTCTGAAATGGGGTGCTTTGTGTGTGGCTTTCTAACATATAGGCCCCTCAAATACACTTTAAACCTGAATAGGTCCGTAAAAATATCTGATTTTGAAATTTTACTGAAAATTTGGAAATTTGCTGCTAATGCTTTAAGCTTCGTATTGTCTAAAAAAAATGAAAGATCGTTTAATAAATGCCAACATAAATTAGACATGTTGCTAATGCTATTTAATATATAATTTATGTGGTATAACCACTTTCTGTATAAGCAAAAAAGTTTCAAAGTTGGAAAAATGCATTTTTTCACATTATTTGGGGTTTTTCATAAAGATTCGTTATGAGTATCGACTCCAATTTACCAGAAATGTAAAGTACAATATGTCACGAGAAAACAGTCTCAGAATCAGCCGGATAGGTAAAAGCATCCCGAAGTTATTAATGAATAAAGTGACACTGGTCATATTCATAAAATTTGTCTCTGTCATTAAGGCCATTTCAGGCTCTGTCCTTAAGGGGTTAATGCCGGCCGTGCCACAAAGCACAAACAAGGACCGGCCTGCCACAAAACAAGTAGCTGGGCAAGTAAGGTGAGGAGGAGGGGGGCCAGGGACCCGCACTCGGCTCTGCACTGTTAGCAGCAGTTGTATCTATAGGTCTGTGTGACCCATGGATGCAATCAGCTGCGCTCACCACACAGTAAGGTGGCAGAGGCAGGGCCGTATTTACCATTAGGCACCTGTGGTCCGGTGCCTAGGGCAGCACCTTGCAGGGGGGCAGCACCAGGGAGCAGGGGGACATAAAAAACAAATTTTTTGGTTTTTATTTTTTTAGTTTCCCTTCTCCCATTCAAACTTGCCAGTAAATCTGGTGTCTTTTCCGGGGGGGTGGGGGGTATGGTGGTATTGGTCAGGTCTGGTATCGCCAATAGGTGCGTGAAGATGGGGCGTCTTCAGGTTTAGTGCCTAGGGCAGCAGCAGCTGTTAATACAGCCCTGGGCAGAGGGGTGCCTGGCTGGGCCCCCCCAGATAGCGGGCCCGGTCGCCATGGCGACCGTGGCGGCCACTATAGCTACGTCACTGTATATATATATATAGAGAGAGAGAGCTATAGTCAGGGCCGCCATCAGGGCAGTATTGGCGGTACAGCTGTAAGGGGCCCGGCCTCAAACTAGGATGCAGGGGGGCCCGGCCGTTCATTCTCCCTTCATACAGGCTCCTTACAGTTGTACCGCACAGGAAGGAAGAGGTAGAGACACTGAGCCCCCTCCCTCTCACATGCTGCAAGGTCGGAACATGAGAGGAAGGGGGAGGGGCCGCTGTGTGAGGAGCAGAAGACGGGCCTGGAGCTTCCCTGCATAGAGTAAGTGTGTGTGAGTGAGAGAGAGAGAGAGAGTGTGTGTGTGTGTGTGTGTGTGTGTGTGTGTGTGTGTGAGAGAGAGAGTGAGTGTGAGTGTCTGTGTGCCCATCCTGGAATAGTATATAAATCTGCTACTGCTGAACCAATCCCTACCACACTGACAACTCAGCTCTGCTGTGCCTGCCTGTAGCCCAATGTAACACAGCTCATTCTCCAGGTCACTGACCACCACAATACAGTATATATGTAAAAAATATATATCCATAATACCACTGCCATAGAGATGAGAGGTGTATGGGGGACTAACGGATTATTACAGTGTATGAGGGGGCTCTGCTATGGTATATGAGGACATAGGAGGGATTATTACAGTGTATGAGGGGGCTCTGCTATGGTATATGAGGATATAGGAGGGATTATTACAGTGTATGAGGGGCTGAGGGGGCTCTGCTATGGTATATGAGGATATAGGAGGGATTATTACAGTGTATGAGGGGCTGAGGGGGCTCTGCTATGGTATATGAGGATATAGGAGGGATTATTACAGTGTATGAGGGGCTGAGGGGGCTCTGCTATGGTATATGAGGATATAGGAGGGATTATTACAGTGTATGAGGGGGCTCTGCTATGGTATATGAGGAGAAAGTAGGGATTATGACAGTGTATGAGGGGGCTCTGCTATGGTATATGAGGAGAAAGTAGGGATTATGACAGTGTATGAGGGGCCTGTTATGGTATATGAGGATATAGGAGGGATTATTACAGTGTATGAGGGGGCTCTGCTATGGTAAATGAGGATATAGGAGGGATTATTACAGTGTATGAGGGGCTGAGGGGGCTCTGCTATGGTATATGAGGAGAAAGTAGGGATTATGACAGTGTATGAGGGGGCTCTGCTATGGTATATGAGGATATAGGAGGGATTATTACAGTGTATGAGGGGGCTCTGATATGGTATATGAGGATATAGGAGGGATTATTACAGTGTATGAGGGGGCTCTGCTATGGTATATGAGGATATAGGAGGGATTATTACAGTGTTTGGGGGGGCTCTGCTATGGTATATGAGGACATACGAGGGATTATTACAGTGTATGGGGGGGCTCTGCTATGGTATATGAGGACATAGGAGGGATTATTACAGTGTATGAGAGGATGAGGGGGCACTGATATAGTTTATGAGGATATAGGGGGGATTATTACAGTGTATGAGGGGCTGAGGGGGCTCTGCTATGGTATATGAGGATATAAAAGAGATTATTACAGTGTATAAGGGGCTCTGCTATGGTATATGAGGATATAGGAGGGATTATTACAGTGTATGGGGGGCTGAGGGGGCTCTGCTATGGTATATGAGGATATAGGAGGGATTATTACAGTGTATGAGGGGGCTCTGCTATGGTATATGAGGATATAGGAGGGATTATTACAGTGTATGAGGGGCTGAGGGGGCTCTGCTATGGTATATGAGGATATAGGAGGGATTATTACAGTGTATGAGGGGGCCCTGCTATGGTATATGAGGATATAGGAGGGATTATTACAGTGTATGAGGGGGCTCTGCTATGGTATATGAGGATATAGGAGGGATTATTACAGTGTATGAGGGGGCCCTGCTATGGTATATGAGGTTATAGGAGGGATTATTACAGTGTATGAGGGGGCCCTGCTATGGTATATGAGGATATAGGAGGGATTATTACAGTGTATGAGGGGGCTCTGCTATGGTATATGAGGACATAGGAGGGATTATTACAGTGTTTGGAGGGCTGAGGGGGCTGTGCTATGGTATATGAGGAGAAAGGAGGGATTATTACAGTGTATGAGGTGGCCCTGCTATGGTATATGAGGATATAGGAGGGATTATTACAGTGTATGAGGGGCTGAGGGGGCTCTGCTATGGTATATGAGGAGAAAGGAGGGATTTTTTTTTTGATTTTTTTTATTTTGTCTTTTCAAATGCAAATACATACAAAACAATAAAACATCAATATCCAACATCGAGATATATATAGATATTTTCCCCCAAACCCCCACCCACCCCCCCACCCCCCACCCCCCCGGGCTTGGTACCTTTACTTCACTTCAAACCATAAACCGTCTCATATTTATTATACAGTTTCACCAACTCTTTCCATTCCTTTACATGTAGTTTTTTTTGCAGAATTCCAGTTTCTAACAATCAGCAACCTAGCAACAAACAATCTTTTATTTATAATTTTTTTCTTTACTCTATTGACTTTTAATAATTTTGTATCATCTCCTAATATCGCCAACAAAGGGCAAGACATAATTTTTTCCTCCACCTCCCTCCCAATTTCCTACAATATATCCCTCCAAAGCTCCTGCAACGCTGTACAGTGAAAGGGTGATTTGGGTGATTTGTATCACCCCTCTTCGAATGACCATCCCTGTCCAAATTATAACGCTGAGGCCGGCAATGAGAAAATTAACACCAGACACGTGCGTTGGTATCGCTCCTCTCTCAGCAGGGTGCACCACTTTATTGCAAATACAGTGGGGTCTTATACAGTTCAGGGTGGGCTCAAAATGGACAAGAATATACATGTTAAGTTCTCATTGGCTACAGTCCAGAGATAGGGCACAGTTCTTTGCATATTCATGACTTCACAGCAAAGGTCTGGTACTTCCATTTAGGGCCAGGGCTCCTCTCAATACATCCAGGATGGTATAGCTTGATTGACAAGAGGGTCTGTTGTCCAGCAGCATGGCAGAAACAGAAAACCTTCACGCAGATTCCATATGCTAAATATATATTGGACTAAGACTGAAGTTAAGGAATAGCAATGGTTTTTGATATATATTTATATTATTATATACCTTCACAGTCCCCCCTAAAAACAATTGCAATTCATAAACTTTCCCTAATATCCCTTGGGGCCTTTGAGTCCGTCTGGTCCCAGGCGGGTAGGGTAAAGGAGATTTCACCAATTTTGAGACGAGAGACCCCTAATGGGTCACCCCCCTTTGTACTTGGACTTCCCAGGACCAGGGGACTCCCACTAAATTATCCCTAAATCCTATTTTATACTATTACAACCTTGATAATATTTGGTCGTCTTAAGAGAGGGAATATCGTCGGAATCATAATCATTTCCCATTTACTTTAATGTTACAACTCCCCAATATCTAGAGTCATCACATTAAAATTATCTTTCACTCAAAATATTATATCATTATTAAACAAAACCCCTCATCTACCTCTCCTAAATCTGTCTGTTGCTATTGACAGAAACCGCTGCGGTCATAGCTGGACTTAAAAACAAATCAAAAGACTTATAGAAAAATTAAAAGTTCAATTACACAAAATACACTGTCTGTGAATGTCATGTTTGGGTGTGTTTATTATAATTATGTGTATGCGTCTACACATATGTGACCATGACAAATATACCTCTATATGTCTGCATAACCTGTTTACAGTTATATATGTATAGATATCGTACTATATACTATGTTCTTATTTATAACTAGCAACACTACCCTCCATATGATATGAAACCATGAATAGTGCATATGAAATTATGAATAGTGCTGTACTAAAATGGTATCAGTAGTTTATAAACGTGCACTCCAATCCAATACAATCCAATTGTTCATTGTAAAATCAACCCATCATATTTAACTTTTCCCCCCTCATGAGGGTGAGATACATTGTATCGATCCTTCAAAGCATTAAGATTTTTCAATGAACAATAACCTTAGAACCAAACCATTACTGAATCTTCTTTCTTCATCTCCTCTCATGGATACACATGGCAATGTCCATAATAACCTGTCTATATAAGGACCATAAATATAAGCATACTATGATTTATAATATTTGTGTTATGATAAACTGTGATTGGTTTCACAAAACAATAGAATACTACCTAAACCTAATCTAAAAATGCACCTTCTTGTCTTCATTGTGAGCCATGATAAATTTAGTAGTTCAGATGACTTCATTCTTCTTGGTATAACAAACTTATAGATCTCCGTCATTATTAATTAAATATTTGATTGCTAAAGTTCTTAAAGTTCATCCAAAAAAAAGTAAACAACAAGCTAATGTCCATAGATTATTCCTCATGCAGCCATACACTTCACTTTCTTTGCATGGAAAGCATTCTTTGTTTCTTTGTGTAGTCTCTCTGGAGTTGAAACTGTGAGGTAACATCTGCTAGGCCTCTGAAGCAGACATCTCATAGCGTAACATAGTCCTTTCTTAGTCAGCTTATATAGATATAGGCTTTCCTCTCTCATCATGACCACTTGAGGAGATTCAATTCAATGAACAAAGTATTTTTAAAGTCCATTGTAAACTTGTTGTAGACTGTAAAAAACCATACACAACTTCCCTCATAGGCCGCATACTTGGTCTCAGGTCATGGCATCTGTAGTTAGCTTGATAAGGTTACAGAAAATGTCGCTCATGAAGATGGCATAGTCTCAGGATAGATGGCCTGAAGAAAGTTCAATGATAATATAGCGATGTAGATGTAGTACTAGAGATCTCAGCATGTCTGTTGACTAAACAAAACAATAGAAAAAACTGTCCATGGTTCATGTTCTCCCATCAAGTGCTTCGCTTGGATAAAGTTACAGGCCAGTCTCTTTCTCCTGCTTCTGGTCATCTGCTGGAGTTTGGAAACATCAGATATCAAGAATCTTTGTAAAGAATTGTAAGCTTTGGTGTCTTGATTGAAGATCTTCTTTTCCTTCCCTGTCCTATACCAAAAACTTGGTAATCATTGCTATCCTATGATAATCACAGTGTACCATAACATAGAATTCTATTTACCTCTATATAATAGAACAATATGCTTATTATAGACCTTGTTTTGTTAATGTTTGTGCGCTCATGTGTTATTCCAATGTATATACTAATTCTTTTATTTACCTAAACAATGTCACAACATAAAATGTCATTTTTATTAATATTCCCACATTATATTGTTTTTACCATTATTACCCACAAATTGGTATCAGTGAGTGGTGTTTAAACCCAGATTGATCTATGTGAAACACTCGCTGAACTTGGCAGCTGTCTTACTGTAATCTGAGACATCAGTGATGGGAAGTATACTAACAAGGACCCACTAAAAATAATCAGATATTCCCAATGACCATACAGCTGTGTGTATATGTATACATGCACTTATCCATACACCTATCTAATAATTATACACCTGTAGGTATATACACTGCATCTGTGTCATTATATGTAAACTCTTTTGAAATCCCACCATAAAGAGTCCTGTAGAAATAAAAACAAAATTTAGTTAACAATTCAACTCCAAATTCTGATTATGACATCATTCTAACCACATGATTAAAATTACCCCCTTGTATCTAAAGCATCATGTACCTCTAGGCTGGGTTCACACTACGTATATTTGAGGCTGTATAGCAACCAAAACAAGGAGTGGATTGAAAACACAGAAAGGCTATGTTCACATAATGTAATTGAGTGGATGGCCGTCATTTAATGGCAAATATGTGCTGTTATTTTAAAACAATGGCTGTTGTATTGAAATAATGGAAGTTATTTACCGTTATATGGCGGCCATCCACTCAATTACAACATTGTGTGAACAGATCCTTTCTGTGTTTTCAATCCACTCCTGGTTTTGGTTGCTATGAGGACCTGACATGAGGACCAAATACAGCCTCAAATATACGTAGTGTGAACCCAGTGCTAAAATGTATCTTTATGTACATTCGGATAAATGTCAATATTTTTACTATAATGTCTGATAAGACACAGGATAAAACATTGTGCACTTATTATTTTTTCCCCTATGTTTCTTCATGTAAACAACTAAGACACTTTTCCCTTAGTCATATGGTTTATTACAATCGTTTTGTCACATCACACACACACACACATGGTACCATACATTCCCCTTACTGAGCAGCTGCTACAACACGTCACTCATTCATCATAGATAACTTTTAAATTTACTCCCACCATTTAAAAATGTGCATTGAAACCTTTTAGTATTTTCCTAGGAAACTTCCAAAAATTGATGTTTAATGGATCCAACAAGTCTCGGTGTATTGGTTGTTCCTCAATATTCTGATCCTTCCATGGTGAACACAAAAATATATAGGCCTTTCCAAAAAAAAAAAAATTCTTCTAAAGACAAAATAGACATAAAAGAGAAAACATGGACACAAATGCATGTATCTATCTCAGGACATTCCAGGCCGTCCTGTTCTCATCAATCACCTCCTAAGCCCATGCTTTTATGCTCACACTAAATGGGAATTAAAATATCATGCAACAAGACTTGGTAGATACAATACATTGTTTAATCAAATGCATTCTGTTATATTAGTACAACATATTAGCAACATATTAGCAACATATTATAAAACAGTGCATGCTAACACAAAGCCACTATTTACAATCCACCATTATATACAAGGATGCACATATTCTGTTACATAGAGACTCTGTAACGAGAGAGAATAACATTAGAATCACATATTATAAAATTTAGCCATTGGGAGTGATTCCGGAAATAATCTAATAATGCTATATTATGTGAAAAAGTAATAGATACAATAGAGAAACATTGTACATACAAATTCTTCCTGACATCTGAGGAATGACTCCAATACTTATTAATAACTTTCAAATTTTCCACAGGAAATTCTAGGGGAAGAAAAATGTAACCCTAAACCATACATTTGTTATACTAACAACTAATAACTAATCATTCTCTTCTCTCAGGGTCAAATTATAATTACAATGTATTAATTAGCATATTCTTCTATATTACTGCTAACAATAGAATAACTACTTTTTACTCCAGGTCATTTGCCAATAAATCACTATCCTTTATGTACTGGGCTACTTCTAGCCAATACCTATACCAGGCCTGATAACTCCCTGTTTCATTACATCATTGAATGCATTCCTACTCAAATATTCAGATTCACCTAATTTATACATTTTCCTGATCTTTTCATTAATAAATGTAATGCTGCTTCGGTCTTCTATCACCTGTCAGTCTGTTATGGAGAAATTCTCTGTGTATTCTGACATTTTTTTTCTCATGTTTCCTAGCCATATGAATTACAGAGGCAGCTTCAAAAATAACTCCCTAGCCAGAAGCCAATACACAGGTCACAAGAACTAAAAATGGAACCAAAAACACAGATCCTCTAAACAGTCTCTTTAACCCTAAAAATCCCTTCACAGATAACAACTTACTTGCTCTAAGGGCCCTACAACAAAATTGTCCCCACAATACAACTCTGGTTTTTCCCATTAATTTACCTCACTTTTATTTTTATCTCAAATAAACAAAACTTTTCCATTACGGAGATAAAGCAGCAGTCAATATTTTTTAGTTTAGTTTAATTTTTCAAACATTCTAAACATGAGACTAGAATTGTAAAAATCTTACACAATCTGATTGCAACTCTCAGAAATAACACACAACTCCAGTACCTCCAAAAAATCATTATTAACTCCAGACCTCAAAGATATTACTGAGCAGGGGGATGTGTCTGACTCTGTAGAATGACATACTACTCACAAAATACACACAAATACAGCCGCCACCTTTCCCATAGAGATCTTTCAACATTTGCTATGCAATAGCACTACCCCCACCAACTCCATGTAACAGACATAGGCAATAAATCAGCCTCAGACCCTGCACTGAAAACACAAAACACAGAGGAAAGATATTACCTTATCCAGCAACCCAGCTTTCTAAGGAGCTAAGCTTTCCTAACATTCAGATTCACAACTCCATACAAGCTTCCATTTTCCACTATACTACCTAAAGAGACAGTTCAGACACCTTTCTACTTTCTCCCTTGATATTAACTAGGGACTTCCCCACTTTCCTCTAAAACAAGAGGATATGTAGATATGTCCCTTCCTACAAGAAACACAATTCTCAGCTGTGGGTGGGTTTTGCTGGCCACAATAGAGACACTCTCAGCACTGGGGATTGCTACCATTATAAGGTGGTGGCAGATCGTTTTCAACATGATATAAATATCTACTAACCTTTCCCTTTTTATTACAATATTCCAATTACATATATCCCACACAAATCTATCAGCTTTTTATCTCTACAAACCACCAACTCCACTGGAGTCTTGTATCCCTCAAGACACACTTTTGGCTTAAACAAAAATCGTAAGCCTTTCATTATGTTTGTTGGTTTCTGTTCCCCACAGGGGACTATGACTGGTTCCCCTACACCGCCGTCCAGGTGTCAGCTTGTTTCTTCCCCCGTGATTCAATCAGGGCTAATCCCAAATTGTTTCACAAGGTGAATATCGGATTACACCGAATGCTATCCTGTGTACAAAAATATCCTGCGTGTGAGACCAAAAGGTCACACACACTGTCCAGGACGCTCGCTGACCCCCGTAAAAATACAAAAAACAGCAAAAAAGAAAAATCACAACCTTCCTCAGACAGAGTATTCAATACAGTCATAATCTTCCCTTTGGAGTTCAGTAACCCCCAAAAACTGAGCAACTGAGTGAATTTCCTACTTCCGCGTCACACCGCGCCCAGTCTCCCTGCGTCAGCCTACTCCTCGTGTTATTACCGTAGCTAATCTATCGGTCTCAACAGGAGGCGGTTACCTGTAGAGATTACCTGTAGAGATCCCGCGTCCTCCACAATGTAGGGTCCAATTTATACACAACAAGGGTCCCACGTCCCCCGCAGTGTGGAGCACGACTTAATAATCCCCAGAGGTCCCTCACAGTTCCTGGACATATAAAATGTCACTGACACAGTAAAAATGAACAACCGATAACTGTAACCATTCCTCTAACCAAGAGTCCTCTAACCAAGAGTCTTCACCTCAAAAGAGTCCTCCAACAACGAGTCCTCAGTCACACAGTTCCTAAGGGAAACCACTTCCACCAACCCGGGGTATGGTCAGTCGGTACGGCTGTGTATGCACATATATATATACATATACACAATAAGGGTTCTTGGGTCAGTACAACAGGGACAATAAAACTGGCCGTTCAGTCCTGATCTAAAGGATCGATATAGCCACACCCAGTTTCCCAAGGACCGTCTAATACACGCATAAGCCACAGATTTATAAAAAATCAGTAGACTTACCGTGTTTTAGTGGAGGTGATCAGCCTCCTAATTTAGGCGGGTCCTGGGGTCATCCAGTATGTAGCAAGTTGTCGGTCCTCGCGATCAATTGTCCCGTGAAGACCTCAGGCCCCACGTTCTAGGCGCCACTGAAAGGGTGATTTGGGTGATTTGTATCACCCCTCTTCGAATGACCATCCCTGTCCAAATTATAACGCTGAGGCCGGCAATGAGAAAATTAACACCAGACACGTGCGTTGGTATCGCTCCTCTCTCAGCAGGGTGCACCACTTTATTGCAAATACAGTGGGGTCTTATACAGTTCAGGGTGGGCTCAAAATGGACAAGAATATACATGTTAAGTTCTCATTGGCTACAGTCCAGAGATAGGGCACAGTTCTTTGCATATTCATGACTTCACAGCAAAGGTCTGGTACTTCCATTTAGGGCCAGGGCTCCTCTCAATACATCCAGGATGGTATAGCTTGATTGACAAGAGGGTCTGTTGTCCAGCAGCATGGCAGAAACAGAAAACCTTCACGCAGATTCCATATGCTAAATATATATTGGACTAAGACTGAAGTTAAGGAATAGCAATGGTTTTTGATATATATTTATATTATTATATACCTTCACAACAGGACCAGAAAACATGCGTCCAATCATTCGACTCCTCTCCACATCTCACGCATATCGCCTCCTCCCTTCTGCCAATCCTGACCAAAAAGTCAGGAGTGTAATACAGTCTGTACAGAATGTGAAGCTGGACTATCTGGTGGTTTCAGGTTACCGGAGACTTCTTTTACATTACTCAAAATTCTTTCCCACTGCCTCTCTGAGATATCACCTAACTCCTTTTCCCACTTCTCCTTCCTACCCCCTCCATATCGCTCCCATGCTTCAGGTATTAACTTCTTATAGACACGTGACAACCCCTTTTTTGTCTCTACTCCATTACAAATTGATGATATTAACTCTGGGGTTTGACCCACCTTAAAGAGGGATTTCTCCCTAGTGGAGACAAAGGCATGTCTCAACTGCAGATATTCGTAATATACACAATCACTCAATCCATACTCTCTCTTCAGTATATGCCACGGTTTTAACTGACCCCCGACAAAGGCATCACGCACTCTCACTACGCCTGCCTTCATCAATCCCTTCAGAGTACCCAATTTATATATTTCTACTAATCTACCGTTATTCCACAAGGGAGTGCAATCCATAGAGTAATCCACCTTAAACAGTCTTTTCACCCATTTCCACACTTTCATCACCATATATGCAGTTCGACACTCTGTCCATTCGCTCCCCTTCAGGCAGTCTGACTCCAGAACACCGGCAAGTCCATATATTCCTCCTTCCTTCGTCTCCCAGTGTCTATATAAATCCATTCTACCTCTATTCCACAGAAGGTTTAGTTGACAAGCTAAGAAGTATAATTGAATATCTGGGAAACCAATTCCCCCTTCACCTCTAGGGAGACAAAGATATTTAATACGCAGCCTCACCCTCTTCCTACCCCAGATCAATCTGTTCAGAATGGCTTCTACTCTTCTAAATGTCGAATCCTCCACCCAAACAGGGGAGGCATTAAATACATACAGCAGCTTTGGAAGGATCACTGCTCTGGCCAGTGTTATTCTCTCCGCTTTGGAACTAATTAAGTTAATCCACACATCTACTTTGTTGCTGATTGTTTTTAAAACCGGGAAGGTGTTCTTGTCATGATAATCCTGCACTCTACTAGTAACCTCGATACCAAGGTATCTACAATTCTCACTCTGCCTCCCTCCAAGCCACCACCTCCCCTCAAATCCTCCGAGATAGGGAGCAATGTTGATTTGTCCCAGTTGATCTTTAGGCCAGAAAAGGAACCATACTCTTCTATAACACTTATAATATTACCTATTGATTCCCTTGGGTTACTAACAAAAAGCAACATGTCGTCCGCAAACAAACTGATTTTGTCTAGGTGTCCCCTCACCCCGAAACCCCGTATACTGTTATCCGCTATTATTTTTATAGCCAACGGCTCCAAAGCCAAGATTAACAGCATCGGGGAGAGGGGACAACCCTGCCGGGTTCCCCTACCCAGCCCAAATCTCCTTGAGTGGACCCCATTTACAATTACCCGTGACTGAACATCCCCATAAAGCAGTTTCACCATATTTATATATCCTGTCCCTAGTCCAAATTTTTCCATAACCTTCCAAAGGAAGGCCCATTCCACCCTGTCAAAGGCTTTCTCAGCGTCCATTGACAGGATGGAGTGGGATCCCGCCCCCCCCCCTCATCTGTATATTGTGAAACAATCTAGCGATATTATATGTAATTATCCGTCCCGGGACAAACCCCCCCTGATCCTCATGCACCAATTCCGAGATAACTCTCTTGAGCCGATTTGCTAAGGCTTTGGCGTACAGTTTAATATCCACATTTAAAAGGGATATTGGCCTGTAGGCTCCCGCCTCCTTCAAGTTTTTCCCTTCCTTTGGCAATAGGACAATCCCTGCCTCCTTCATCGAGTTTGGGAGCTGACCTATTTCCAATGCCCCTTTCAAGACCCTGCATAAGGCTGGGACCAAAACTTTCCCATACCTACGGTACGTCTCAAAGGGTAGGCCGTCACTGCCTGGCGATGTATTTCCCTTAACCTCCCTCAGGGCCTGTTCCAACTCTTCCACCTTTAAGGGTTCCCCCAATACCTCCCTCTGCTCTTCGGACAACGAGGGGAAATTAATGGTATCTAGATACTCTACCGTATCCTCCTCCATAGCGTCCCTTTCTGATCTATATAGTTCTTCATAATATTCAGAAAAAAACTCTCTGATCTCATTCTGCGTACATACCAATTTCCCCTCTTTATTCTTTATTTCTGAGATTGCCTTTCTTCCTACCTGGCCTGATATAATCGCCATCAACCGTTTACTCGGCCTACTCCCATGTAGATATTTTTCCCTACCAAGAAAAAACAACTTGTTAAGGGCCCTCTTTTCAAGAAATAAATCATATAATTTCTGTGCATCCAACCAGTTAGTCTTATTCCCTTCCCTGGGGTTCTCCAAATATTCTCTCTCTGTACTTTTAACCCTCTCTTCCATCACCCTCCCTTCTCTCTCAAACTGTCTCTTAGTTCTCACTATCTCCTTTTTAAGCAAACCCCTCAAAAAGGCTTTTGCGGTATCCCATACCACACTATCTGATGCTGTACCCCAATTTCTATTGAGCATCTCCCCCAGCTCCTCCCCCAACCTCTCCTCTCCCCCTATTAACTTAAACCAGTGAGCGTTCATCTTCCAACTACCATTACCCCTCTCATTACCCGTCAATAATTCCACACATAATGGGCCATGATCCGACACTGCACGGGTTTTGTATTGTATATCCTTTATGTAGCGTACAAATATTTCATTGGCCAAGGCCAGATCAATTCTTGAGCTAGTTTGACATGTCTTATTAAAACATGAAAAAACAGCTGTCTCAGGGTTTCTCTCTCTCCACACATCCCTGAGACCAAATTCACTACACAATTTACTCAATGGTGTAATTGCGGGTAGATTCCTCACCACTTTCACTCTTAATCTGTCCATTTTCTCATTCATCAAACAATTAATATCGCCCATAATCATAAGTGGCAGTTCCACCCACTTAGAAGTCTTCCCCAAAACCTGATTTAGGGTGGAGGATGAGTACGGAGGTGGCACATATACAAAAGCAAGAATACACTCTAAACTACCCATTTTACAGTGTAAAATTATATACTTCCCCTCTTTATCTATCTCTTCATCTAATAACTCCCATGATACTGACCTGTGGACTAAAACTGATAAACCCCTTGAAAAAACTGAATAAGTGGCGTGATATTGAGCAGACCACCAGGGTCTGTTTAAATATAATAACGTGTCTTTTGTGAGATGTGTCTCTATTAAACAGATAATACTTGGTAAGTAATTTTTAACAACTTCAAATACAATGTGCCTCTTAACCCTATCATTTAACCCCCTTGTGTTCCAAACCACTACTCTAGTACTCATCCCCCACCCCCATCCTCTATTTCTGCTCCCATGGGGAGAATGGGGAAGCCCCCCCTCATCACATCAAGGAAAGGAGAAGGAGAAGGGGACAGTGTTTCCAATGAGGTGTTACACTTATTCACTGCCACCAAGATTTTTCCAAGTGCTTCGCTGTTCTCCATCTCCACATGCTTACTTTGAGCACCTCCCCCTGCCTCCTCTATCAGAGAGTCACTTAACCCTTTCCCCCTTGTCTTACTCGCTGGTTGTGAAGGGGACAGAAACTTATCTAGTTTACCACCCTGTTTTCCTTCCTTTGTAGGGCTCTGAGGATTTTTCTTTGTCTTCATCATTTCACAGAGTTATTTAAACTTTTCAAGCAAACAACCCCCTACTGCCCCCACAACACACAAGGAGTCACTTTATATCTGCTCAGACACTTTTAAAGTCACTTGACCCCTCTAATACCGTCCGTTACCGTCCAGATAATAACCAGGAAAAGGGGTATTCTTTCAGAGACAGAACAATCCTTCCGTTCGTGCAGTAAAAAAAAAAAAAAATCAGTACAGATTAGCACCCAGATCTTCACTGTGGTTAGTGGTTAGTAATAGAACCAGTTTTTTACAATAGTCATGTGCCGCCACTTTAGGCCAATATGCCTCTCATTCATAGGCCTCACCACTCAGCCAATTCTGTTCACATTAACCGGCAAGTTCTATACATATATGCAGTGCTAGGATAGATCTCACCCAAAAGATGCACTGGTTTCTGATGCCCGGTCTTCAATCTGCGGTCCTGGGAGGCGCCAGCTCACCGGTCCGTTCCACCGACCTCCACGTGGTCTTTGCCCAGCAGGCCGGGCCTCTCTCACAGGCATCGGCTCCGAACCTCCTCGCTCCTTTCGGCAGACCTCGGCTTCGCGGGTGCAGGCTCCAGTCTCTCACTCCGGACCCCGCTCCAGGCTTGGCAGCCTCTGCAGCTCCCGACCTCCTCCTGTGTTCGGCTGACCACGCCTCTCACACGTGATCCCCCGAACAGGCACCTTCGGCTCTCGGCTTCACCCTCGGATCGGCGTCTCTCGCTCTCCACCACACACGGGGCCGAGTCTCTCACACCAGGCCCCCAGCTGATACTGCTCTCTCTCTCCCAGGCCAGCAGCTTTCCCCCTTAGTACATCATACAGGGACTGTGGTTCAAATATTATCGGCGTGGGATCCGGCAGGCACCCAGGGTCTCAGGTAACCTAGCGTACCAGGTGGACAGGAGAGCTCACCTTAGCTCCTCCTCTTCCTCCATCCCCCGAGAAAGGAGGGATTATTACAGTGTATGAGGGGCTGAGGGGGCTCTGCTATGGTATATGAGGATATAGGAGGGATTATTACAGTGTATGAGAGGGCTCTGCTATGGTATATGAGGATATAGGAGGGATTATTACAGTGTATGGGGGGGCTCTGCTATGGTATATGAGGATATAGGAGGGATTATTACAGTGTATGAGGGGGCTCTGCTATGGTATATGAGGATATAGGAGGGATTATTACAGTGTATGAGGGGGCTCTGCTATGGTGTATGAGGAGAAAGGAGGGATTATTACAGTGTATGAGGGGGTGTGCTGATTTCTGTGGACATGAATGTGGTCTGGAGGGGTGAGGCTGTATGGCTGTATACTATATCCAGGCTGTATGGTATCTGTATACTATATCCGGGCTGTATGGTATCTGTATACTATATCAAGTCTGTATTGTATCTGTATACTATATAAATATCAACAGTGGCTGACCAGGCATGCTGGGGGTTGTAGTTGCACAGTAGGTTAAGTGTGCTGTTTGTCTGTCAAGGGCCGGCCCTGAGTCAAAGATACTTTCCATATTTTTTGTTAGTGGTGGTGGTGGTGGGCCCAGACAATTTGGCTGTATGGGGCCCGAAATTCCTGATGGCGGCCTTGGCTATAGTATATAGTATTCTAGTATACTATATAGTATATAGTCACCCACAGAGGATGGTGCAGTATAATGTCCTGCACCAGTATAGTATCCTGTAGTAAGTGGTGTACAGTCTAACACAGTGTGTTCTGCCACCTCTGTCCATGCCAGAAACTGTCCAGAGCAGGAGAGGTTTTCTATGGGGATTTTCTACTTCTCTGGACAGTTTAAGACTTCAGTAACTTTCTGCTGCCAGAATTTAAAAAAATCAGACTCCCAGAGCCCCTAGCGCCGGCAGGCTACCCCCGGAACCCAGCGGACCCCCAGCGTCGACAGGCTCCCCCCAGAACCCCGCTGACCCCCAGCTCCCCAGCACTGGCAGTTACAGGTTCGGAATCTGCGGCACAGATCCACCACCCCCTCTTCCCCTTCACCTTCTGTCTCCCCCTCGGACCTCACTGCAGGGCCGACTCCCCGGCTCAGAAGCTGGAGAGGACAGGGATCCACTTTATGCCTGGATTAGGTATAATGTTTTTTTTTTGTTTGTGTGGGGGGTGGGGGGGGGGGGGCAATTACCATGGGGGCAGGGCAGGGGACATTACTATGGGGGCTCAGCAGGGGATAAAATAATGGGGGCTGAGCATGGGACATTACTATGTGGGCAGGGCAGGAGACATTACTATGGGGGAAGAGCAAGGATATTACTTTGGGGGCAGGGGAGAATACTTTGGGGCAGAGCACAATGAGGGAGAGCAGGACAGGGCATTACTATAGGAGCAGAGAAGGGGACAATACTATGGGGGCACAGCATTATTACTATATGGAGGCACAGCAGCGGACATTATTATTATAAGGAGGGAACAGCAGGGGACACTATTACTATATGAAGGGCAGAGTGTAACGCCTGGAGTCGTGGATCCACTGAACCGTCACTAGCGATGGCACTAACCTCACCAGGGAGTGGAGTCTAAGGGGCCGCTGGTTTTCACCAGAGCCCGCCGCAAGGCGGGAAGGACTTGCTGCGGCAGGCAACCCCAGGTCGCTACCCCTGGCTTGGTTGCTAGTGACGGCAGGCGAGGCGTGGCAGGAGCAGTAGGCAGGCGTAATCGCAGGAGGCAGACAGTACTTAGGAACAACAGGAAGGCAGCGGACAGGGACTAGGGACCGAGTAGCGAACAGGAACAAGGAACAAGGACTGAGGTCAGGAACAACAGGGAGCTGTGCCAAACGCTATGGGAAGCATGTAGAGGCTCCAACACCTGAGGTGGGGCAGGGCTGGAATTTATAGGAGAGTGTGTGGGCAGCAACCAATTAGGGGAAGACTGCCCCTTTAACTCCGAGACAGCCGGCGCGCGTGCGCCCTAGGAGGCGGGGACGCGCGCGCCGGCCGGCACAGCGACGGACAGGAGCGGGGCGAGGTGAGGCGCCTCAAGGGGCCGAAGTGGCAGCAGCGCGGGGTCTCTGCATGTGGACAGGGTGAGGGGGTGCGGCGGCGGTCCGCAGCGCGGGACGCCGCCGCAGCCCTGACACAGAGGAGGGAGCATTATTACTATATGGGGAGTACAGCAGGGGCATTGTTGCTACATGGAGGTCACAGCAGGGGGTCACAAACAGGGGGTAACCCACATTCCTACTCACTTTTACTGCACATGACACCAAACAGCGCAATTACTACAGTTTAGGAGCCTATAGGAGGGAAGGAAGTTGCTGAAAAAGTTTGGAGCCTAAAGGCCCTATCGCACCAACAGATCTGACGACAGATTATCTGGCAAAGATTTGAAGCCAAAACCAGGAACAGACTATAAACAGAGAAGAGGTCATAAAGGAAAGACTGGATTTCTCCGCTTTTCAAATCCACTCCTGGGTTTGGCTTCAAATCTTTGGCAGATAATCTGTCATCAGATCTGTTGGTGAAATAGGGCCTTAAGAAGTTTTGTCTGGCAGGTTCTGAAGGGAGGAATTGTAGCTGAAAGAAATCATTATTGTGGTCTTACAATTATAGACACGAGATAGCGCTCATCCACTCAGAAGAAAATAAAAAGATATAATAAATGTAAGTTCAGAATGAAACTCACCCGGGTGTCAGTGGGTATAGGGTAAATCCAACCCTTCCACCACTTTCACCACTAATCCACGGGGGCATTCATTAAATCTCAATCGCATCCTTGTTCGGTAGAACATTCATATGGAGGGCGCTCAGTAAATCCCGAATGTGTATCACACACCGGCCATAGACAATGTTACAAGAGAAAAGAGAAAAAAAGTGCACCAGCGCTCAAGGATGGATCGATACTGTAAAATATGCATATGGCAAAGAACATATGGTTGACTTACTTCACTGTGGGGGAAAGGAAGTATTATCCAACCAGTCCCCCTCCTGGACGCTTTTAGTGTTACGCTTTACAAGCGATTAGTCCGTTCCACAAGTTTACCAAGTGTACCATTTATTCCAATAAAATACAGTTGTTATGGCAACGCGTTTCAGCGGGTCATCCCCCACTTTTCTCAAGCCAAAAGAATATAAGAACAAGATCTGCTTTATACTTACAGTGCGATGCATCCCTGCTTGTCTCCTCGCTCGCCGGTCCGGAAGCGACGTTCCGCATGTCGGAGCGGAAGTCGGGCCGCGGCTGCATCTCACGTATGCGTTCCAGTAGCCGCGTTCCACTTGTGCGCTCCAACAACTACGGGTCGCCCCACAGACCACAACGGGCATTGAGACAGAGCCAAGGGATCGCAACCTGCCAGCACAAAACAATACAATGTAACTACTCATTATATATGTGGATATTGCTATATAATCCAAACAATGTTTGGTTACTGTAATAAATTAATAGTGATTTTATTGTTAAAATTATTTTTTATATATATAAAAATATGTAAACATATGTATATAAATATATGTATATATAAATATGTAAATATAAATAATTTAAATTTATTAGGCAATTGCTGGTAAGGCAATTGCCTCAATGAAGGGAATTAATTTCCCAAAGTTTTTATTAACTGTATGCAGGGCCGGCGTTAGGGGGGGGCAAGCAGGGCAAATGCCCAGGGCCCCCATCCCCCAGGGGCCCCCTCCCGCAGTTCCAGTAGGAGAGCGTCCTGCAGCGTCTGGCAGTGATCCCTGGCTGCTGCTGTCAGGGGTCACGCAGAGGCTGCAGGACGCTGCTTGGTGTCTGCTCCGTGTGTGTGTAGCTCCCCCTCCCCCTCCCTCCAGCTCCTCTTACTGCACGTGACTTCCTCCTCTGGTGTGAAGCTGTCGGGACGATGGAGGAGAGGATGACAGCCTGCTGCATGGTACATGAGGGGGATTCACCACTACACCCAACATGCTAGACAGAGTAAGTATACTGTATATGTAGTGTGTAATGTGTATGAATGTAGGTGTATAATGGATGACTGTAGTGTGTGTTACATGTCCTGTATAAAGTGTATGGACTGGATGGTTTGTATCTGTATAATGTGTTTTCATGGATGTGTGTATATATATATATATATATATATATATATATATATATATATATTAGTGTGTGAGTTAGCACTGCTGACTCCCAAGTGTTGAGGTGAATAGACTGTATATAGGAGCTGCAGCCATTCTCTGGCCTCATCAGTCCTATGTAATTGCTGCAGGTGACCACTGAGGCCGCTGATTGGCTGCAGCTCCTATGTATATAAGGCAATACGGTGTATTTTATTGAGAAAAATAATAAGGTGGTATTCAGTCCTTAGGTGGTGGTCACTGTATGCTGGTAATATTGGTCTGTATATAGTGTATATATAGTCATTACTGCCATAGATTGACTGCCACATAATGACACTATATACAGACCAATATTACCGCCATACAGTGACCACCACATAATGACTATATACACTATATACAGACCAATAGTACAGCCATAGAGTGATCGCCACATAATATTGGTCTGGATACAGAGTCATTATGCAGTGGTCAATCTATGGCGGTAATATTGGTCTGTATATAGTGTGTATATAGAGTTATGTGGCGGTCACTCTATGGCGGTAATATTGGTCTGTATAAAGTGTCATTATGCAGTGGTCACTCTTTGGCATTAATATTTTTCTGTATATAGTGTATATATAGTCATTACTGCCATAGATTGACTACCACATAATGACACTATATACAGACCAATATTACCGCCATACAGTGACCACCACATAATGACTCTATATATACACTATATACAGACCAAAAGTACAGCCATAGAGTGACAGCCACATAATATTGGTCTGTATACAGTGTATAAAGAGTCATTCATTATACAGTGGAAAGTCTATAGCGGTAATATTGGTCTGTATATAGTGTATATAGAGTCATGCGGTGGTCACTCTATGGCAGTAATATTGGTCTGTATATAGTGTATATAGAGTCATTATGGGGCGGTCACTTTATGGTGGTAATATTGGTCTGTATATAGTGTATATATAGAGTCATTATGGGGCGGTCACTTTATGGTGGTAATATTGGCCTATATATAGTAAAGTTTTCTTCAATAACGGTATGGAGGTAATATTTGGTCCTGATTATAGTGATTTTTTTATTTTATTTTTTTAAAGCAATTCATATAAATAGTTCTTGTGTTTACACCACTAGCGGCAGTCCTGGCATGTAGCGGCAGTCCCAGAATGTAGTGGCAGTCCTGGCATGTAGGGGCAGTCCCAGAATGTAGTGGCAGTCCTGGCATTTAGGGGCAGTCCTGACATGTACCGGCAGTCCCAGAATGTAGTGGCAGTCCCGGCATGTAGCGGCAGTCCCAGAATGTAGTGGCAGTCCTGGCATGTAGCGGCAGTCCCAGAATGTAGTGGCAGTCCCGGCATGTAGCGGCAGTCCCAGAATGTAGTGGCAGTCCTGGCATTTAGGGGCAGTCCTGACATGTAGCGGCAGTCCCAGAATGTAGGGGCAGTCCTGACATGTAGTGGCAGTCCCGGCATGTAGCGGCAGTCCCGGCATGTAGCGGCAGTCCCAGAAAGTAGCGGCAGTCCTGACATGTAGGGGCAGTCCCGGCATGTAGCGGCAGTCCCAGAATGTATGGGCAGTCCTGACATGTAGGGGCAGTCCTGGCATATAGTGGCAGTCCTGACATGTAGGGGCAGTCCTGGCATATAGCGGCAGTCCCGGCATGTAACCTTCTGAACTGAGTAAGGGGCCTAATACATGGAGCGAAAATAGTCCGAATCAGGACGCTATCGCTCTGTGAGGACACTGGGGAACATGATCAGGTAGTATATATCACAGACATGGCCTGAGGACACCGGGGAACGTGATCAGGTAGTATATATCTTTATTGTTTACTTTATACAGCAAGGATTGCACACACATCACTAATGATATACTGTATATATACACATAGGGGGAGATTTATCAAACATGGTGTAAAGTGAAACTGGCTCCGTTGCCCCTAGCAACCAATCAGATTCCACCATTCATTACTCACATTCTAAGATGGTGGAATCTGATTGGTTGCTAGGGGCAACTGAGCCAATTCTTCTTTACACCAGTTTGATAAATCTCCTCCATAGCTTTTGCTGCATCATAAAAGAGCCATGTAGTAGGCTCTCTAAGCGAGCTCCATTCTACCAGATTGGCGCTTACTTCTGCAGAATATCAGGCCGTGTAATACGGCCTTAAAAGTGCCCGTACACTTCCAATAACTGCTGGCTGAACAATCCTTCAGCTGACAATTATCTCTCCCATCCGGTCCCGTCCTCCCCATACACAGAAATTTGGCACATCTGAGTGTTCCTATGTTCTCTATGAGAGGGGAAAGCCATAGCCATACAGATCTGATGGCGGCTTATCTCTCTGAGAACAAAGAGGTTGGGCGTTGATTTTCCATCAAGCTTGACCCCCTATGTCCACTGATATCATCTGTCAGAGGACTGTCCAGAGAGCCCCATACACCTTACGCTAATGGCCAAACCCACCAGGAGCAACAGGTACCACCAACAAAAGAGTAACATGTATGGGGACCTTAAATTGTTGCTAAAATATTTCAGCATTTGGGGCCCCACCTTCAACTTTGCCCAGGGCCACATCTAGTCTAAAACCGGCCCTGACTGTATTTTGTCTATATTATTATGACGTGGTGTGAAGACTAATTCGGTTGGAACCATAATTTTTAAAAAAGCTATTCCACATAATCATGAGCACTCTAAAAAATAGACAATACCACACATAATGTAAACATCACACACAACAGATCTCTAGGAGCAAAAATCCATATAACCCTCATCGTATCTGATATCTATACATAAGTATGGGATTAAAGTGGAAGTTAAAATACTTGTTCTAGTGTTTCATTTAGTCCATTGGGAAATAGTGTGTTCATACGGAAAATCCAATACATCTCCTTATGGCATAACATCTTATGACTCTCTTCTAGAATATGCTCCAAGGGCGTAACACACAATAGATTAGGGTCACTATCATGGAACACAGAGTAGTGTCTAGATATACTATGGAACTGATATTTATGACAAATGTTGAATCTATGTTTGTTCAGACGTTTCCGTAATGTATTTTTCGTTCGACCTATGTATTTTAACCCACAGGGGCATTCAAGCATATATGTAATAAATGAGCTATCACAGGTGAGGTGTTGTTTAATTTTGTACGGAGAATCTTCATCGGGGATGTCAACATCTGTTCTACCGTGAACAATATGGCTACAACATTTGCATCTCGAACTTCCACATTTATAACTGCCTTGTTTAGATAACCAATGTTTTATTTGTTTTGTTTTTAGTTTCTTTTGGGCTCTAGGAATAGAGGGTGCATTATAATTTTTTATGGTCTTCCCTTTTCGGAAAACACATTGGGGTCTATCCAAAATAATATCTTTTAAAATAGGATCACTTTTTAGAATATCCCAATTATCATTGAGAATCTTCTTAATTCCTGTATATTGGGTATTGTATCGGGTAATAAATAATGTATCTCCATTTTTCGTTTTATCATTTCTCTCGACAGGTCTAAGACAATCTTCTTGACTAAACTGTAGTGTTTTGTTTCGAACCCCCTCTATTAATTTAACAGGGTATTTTTTCTCAGTAAATCTATCGCTGAGTATATTAAGTTGCTTCTGGCAATGTTCTTTAGTGCTGCAATTACGTCTAATCCTCTTCATTTGCCCAAAGGGAATGTTATTCTTCCAGCTATTAAGATGGCAACTTCGATAGTCCAGGTAGCTGTTGGCATCAACTTCCTTGAAGTGTGTAGCTGTTTGTACCCTATTGTTGCAAATGGTTAACATTAGATCAAGGAATATTATATCGGTTGGGCTAATATGGCTAGTGAATTCTAATCCCCATTCATTCCTGTTAAGAGATTGTACATATTCAGATAGCTCCTCTAGTCCTCCTTCCCATATTAAAATGATGTCGTCTATAAATCTCTTATATAAAACAATATTTGGGTGATGTAAGTTCCTTTCGAATGCCCCCATATATAAATTAACAAAGCATGGGGCAAATTTTGTCCCCATTGCCGTCCCGCATGTTTGAATAAAAAACTTTTTGTCATACTTAAAATAATTATGAGTAAGTACAAATAAGATAGAGTCCAAGATAAAATCACATTGTTTTCTGGGCATTAAGGGGTCTTCACATAAAAAAGTCTCCACAACTTGGTTGCCCCTTTGGTGTGGAATATTGCTGTAGAGTGATGTGACATCTAACGTGGCCCATATGTAATTATCTTTCCAAACAAAATCTTTCAGTATAGTTAAAAGGTGGGTTGTATCTTTCAAGTATGCGGGCAAAGTGGTGACGAACCTCTGTAATTGTCGGTCTATATACTCCGATAGATTACCAGTGACGGAGTCCATGCTTGCAATGATAGGTCTTCCCGGGGGGGTGGTCGTGTTTTTATGTATTTTCGGTAAAAAATAAAAATATGGTATTGTGGGGTTCTCAGTGTAAATATAATTTTTTTCCCTTTTTAGAATACAGTTTTCATTAAAAGCATACTCTAAAAGATCCATTAATTTTTTTTTTTTTTTTCATCCTTGAGCACTGGTGCACTTTTTATCTCTTTTTTTCTCTTTTTTCTCTTTTCTCTTGTATCATTGTGGTCTTAGGAAAAGGGAAAGCGACGCCTCAGATCAAAAAAGAAGGTATCTGACTAAATGGGGGGAGGTATCTGACTACATGGGGGGAAGTATCTGGCTACATGGGGAAGGTATCTGACTACATGAGGAGGGATCTGCCTACATGGGGAAGGTATCTGATTACATGGGGACATATTTGGCTGCGGGGGGGGGGGGGATCTGGCTACATTTGGATGTATCTGTACATTGGTGAAGGTATCTGCCGGGAGGTATCTGGCTACATGGGGGAGGTATCTTATTCCTTATTTACAACAAGGGTTAGCCACAGATCTTCACGCCAAGTACTTATAGTAGCCAACCAAAATATAACTTTTATGAAGACCGCAAAATATACTAAAAATTAACTTTTATTAGATACTTATAAAATAAAAGGTGTGATTAGACAAAAAAGTGACTTAAAATAGCCCGGGGTGTAGGAGAGGTATTGTACAAATAGTATTAAATATATATGTCCATATAAAACTCAGAATAATTCCAGTGTTTTAATAACACCTTACAAGAGATTATTGTAATGGGGGTGGTCTACTGGAGCGAGAAGTCCCCGATCGAGCTGATCGCTCAGCATCGATCGGACAACAATGACCCCGCGCTGAATGCACCACTCTTGGAGACCAACCACATACAAAATAAATTTGTCGTATCCCAAGACAATCTAGATTGAAAGTAAATTGAAAGTGTTGTTACTGACAGCTAACATAGCGGATAATATTCAATTGGTAGCGGTGTAGATATATAGCAAAGTGATATGGATATATCGCAGAGTACTCACAAATGCGAGTTACAATATAGCGAAAACATCCAATCACTAAAAGAAACCACCGCCGTGCTGTCGCTAATACTAGTACTGAGTTACAGATAGACTAACAAACGTATAATGTCTATAGTTAGTATTCAAGACAATATAAGTCAGTGGTTAGCCCGGCATTGCCGGCTAAGCTGGGCTGCCACTAACAAATTCACAGACTTAGTATAGTCAATATAAATATCCTACTCCTATTCACACCCGATATTAAAAATACACATACATCCCACCACCCACCCGACGTTTCACCGCTAGACTACGGCTTTATCAAGGGAGACGATAATGAGCGGGTCGCGGTCTGCAGACTCTTTTATGGGGCACCGCTAAGAGGAGCAACTGCACTATTGGACAAATAGTTGTTGCAATTAACAAATGAAAGCCTTTGTTATCTTACAAACTTAACCAATGATTATATGGTATTTACTGTCATGTGACTAATTTGTTTTGCGCGTGGCTATTATTGGGAGAACCGGACTTAGCCTGTATGTAGTCCATAGGCTTCTAATGCGCAGAATCCTGCACTTAGAAAATATAGAGCAGGAAAGATAACTCAATGCGCTTGCGTGCAATGACTGCATATTGGTTGTGCATGGTTCTTTGTGGTTATTAAGGACTTACCCTTAATAGCAGCTGAACACAGCTTTCCGGGTCATCGGTGACCCGGAAAGCAATGGCGATTGGTGCTGTCCGGGACAGCACCAATCGCCATTACTGTCCCCAACAAAGATGGCGCCGGTGCCACCCCCACGATCGCCGGCCGGCCGGCCCATCACGGCGATCTAACAGTTAAAAAGTGTCCGGCCGGGTTCTGGTTCAGGTGTGTGTATAGTGTAGTGCACTATACTCACCCGATCCGTCCGGAAGGAAGATTCGCAATCCCGCGCGTCCTCTTCTCCTCGTCGCCGCCACTTCCGGGTTCGTTCGGTCGTCGTTCGGTCTTCGTCGAGAATCTTCGGCTCTTTGGGCTTTTCCGTCGCCCCCATCTTTGGCCATCTCCGCCAGCTCCATTCTACTGCCCCCTAGCGGCTGATCAGTGTATATAATACACTGATCATTTGCTTTGGGGTAAAAAGATTTTTTTTTTTTTCCAAATTTTTTTTTTTCTTTTCATTCGCCCTAACGCTGCATAAGTGCGCCGCTGATCAGCAACTCCTCCTTTTTGGCGTAGGGGCGTTTTTCCCGCTTATATCCTACCGCCACTGTTTGCTGATAAGTGCCGCACATAAGTGCAGCATTTATCAGCAGCTTCTTTTTTGGCGTAGGTTTTTTTTTTTTCCTTACTGTTAAAAAAAAACGTAAAAAACACTACATTACACCACACTACACAAAATAAAGTTTTACACTACACCAGAACACATTTACATACCCCATATACTAGTCCCGATATAAAGATGGCCCCCAGGGTGTTTTCGGCGTCGGACGCATACGCTGCCCCCAGACACGTCTTTTCCGCCAGTACCGTCCCAATAAGAGATCACGGTATGGCGTGAAATTCTCCAAACTCTGTGAGATTACCTCATGGTACACTTACAGATTTACTAAGGCTGCATTCACACTACGTATATTTCAGTCAGTATATTTCAGTCAGTATTGCAACCAAAACCAGGAGTAGATTAAAAACACAGAAAGGATCTGTTCACACAATGGTGAAATTGAGTGGATGGCCGCCATATAACAGTAAATAACTGCCATTATTTCAATATAACAGCCGTTGTTCTAAAATAACAGCAAATATTTGCCATTAAACGGCGGCCATCTACTCAATTTCAACATTGTGTGAACAGATCCTTTCTGTGTTTTTAATCCACTCCTGGTTTTGGTTGCAATACTGACTGAAATATACTGACTGAAATATACATATACTGACTGAAATATACGTAGTGTGAATATAGCCTTAGGGTACGTGCACACTGCGGAATGGCGAAGGATAACCCTTTGTGCATTCCGCAGCTGGCACCCGCCGGCGGACTGATGCGTGTCTCCACCCATGTCATAGACTCCATCCTATGCACGGGCGGATTCCATCGTCCATCCAAAGAATGAACACATTGGACAGAGAGCGGAATCCGCCTGTTCATAGACTGGAGTCTATGACACGGACGGAAACGCGCGCCCGCATCAGTGCTTCTGGATATGAAGGACCCCGTATCGCACCAGGACAACATTTTCAAGGTGACGTCCCCCACACTGGAAAACAGGAAACCCCAGAAGAAGTGCAGAGTGTGGCGTAACAGGGGGATCAGGAAGGACACCATTTTCCAGTGTAACACCTGTCCTGATCACCCCGGCCTCTGCATACAGGATCGCTTCAAGGCGTACCACACATCATTGGGGTTCTACATTTTCTAAATTCCTTCCTTTATTCCTATTTCAGGGATCACGTTGATTCAGGGATTATTCTGATTGCCATTATGGAGTCAGGAACGAATTTTTTCCCTGTGATGAGGCTACTGTTGTCTGCCTCAAGAGGGTTTTTTGCCTTCCTCTGGATCAACACAGGTTGAATTTGATGGACACCTGTTATTTTCACCCTTATAAACTAATAATTGGCCTAATACCCCCAAATAAATTAGAATTGTCCCATTTCCCCAGCTAAATAGGTATGGCCGCCATTCCCATTAGAGGATGCCATGATGCAATTACAAAGCCTCTGTGCGGCCAGGACAGTAGAAACCCCCCACAAGTGACCCCATTCTGGAAACTACACCCCATAAGGAATCTAACAAGGGGGGCAGCGAAGATATGGCCCCCTGCTGACTGCCACATTTGGGACGTGAAAATTAAAAAAAATTATTTTTTATTTTCCTGGCACATGTTCGACAAATTTGCCCGTCACTAGTGGGGTCCATATGCTCACTGCACCCCTTATTAGATTCCTTGAGGGGTGTAGTTTCCAGACAGGGGTCACTTGTGGGGGGTTTCTACTGTTCTGGCAGCACAGGAGCTTTGTAATTGCGACATAGCCTCCATCCTCCATTCCAGCCTCTAAATGGCGCTCTGTCCCTTTGGTTATTTGCCCTGTGCCCATTTGGCACATAATGTCCACATGTGGGTATTTTCATACTTAGGGGAAATTACTCTACACGTTTTGTGTTCATTTTCTTTTTTAACCTCTTGTGTAAATGGGAAAAATCAAGGCTAGACCAACATTTAGAGTAAAAAAAATGCTTAATTTTTACACTAAATTATTGATCTTGTCTTGATTTTTTCATTTTCACAAGGGGTTAAATGATAAAAAAAAACACAAAATGTGTAGAGCAATTTCCCCTGAGTTCGAAAATACCCCACATGTGGACATAAAGCCCCATGCGGGTGCAGGGTAAGCCTCCAAAGGGAAGGAGCGCCATTTGGTTTTTAGAGGCTGGATTTGGAATGGAATGGATTTCGAGGGCTATGTTGCATTTAAAAGGCCCCTGTGTTGCCAAGACCATTGAAACCCCCAACAAGTGACCCCATTATGGAAACTACACCCCTTAGGAAATGTAACAAGGGTAGTATTGAGCATATGGACCCCACTGGTGACGGGCACAAATGTGGAACAATGTGGCGTGAAAATGAAATATTACATTTTTTACACTATAATGTTGGTTTAGCCTTGAATTTATCATTTTCACAAGGGGTTAAAAGAGGAAAAATCACACAAAATGTGTAGAGCAATTTCCCCCGAGTCCGTAAATACCCCACATGTGGACATAAAGCGCCATGTGGGCGCAGGGCAAGCCATTTGGATTTTTGAGGCTGGATTCGGCCAGAAAGGATGATGAACGCCATGTCGCATTTACAGAGCCCTCGTGCTGCCAAAACACTAGAAACCCCCCACAAGTGACCCCATTCTCGAAACTACACCCCTCAAGGAATCTAACAAGGGGTGCAGTGAGGATATGGACCCCTTGATGACGGGCACATTTGTGCCGTGAAAGTCAAAAAATGAAAAATTTCCCTTTCACGTAACATTGTTCCACATTTGTGCCCGTCACCAGTGGGGTCCATATGCTCACTGCACCCCTTGTTAGATTCCTTAAGGGGTGTAGTTTCCAGAATGGGGTCACTTGTGTGGGGTTTCAAGTGTCTTGGCAGCACGAGGGCTCTGTAAATGCGACATGGCCCTTGAAATCCATTCCAGTGAAATTCAGCTTCCAAATGCCAATTGGCGCTCCTTCCCTTTGGAGGCTCGTCCTGCGCTCGCTTGGCTTTTTATCTCCACATGTGGGGTATTTCTGTACTCGGGAGAAACTGCGCTACACGCATTGTTTTTTTTTTCCTTTTATCCCATTGTGAAACTGAAAAATTGAAGGCTAGAACAACGTTATAGTGTAAAAAATAAATTTTTCTTTTTTCACGCCACATTGTTCTGAAAATCTGTGAAGCACCTGTGGGGTCCAGATGCTCACCGCACCCCTTGTTACATTCCTTGAGGGGTGTAGTTTTCTAAATGGTGTCCCTTTAGGGGTGTTTTGTATGTTTTGGAACCCCAGAGCCTCTGCCAACCTGAAGTGGTACAGTAAAAAATGACCAAATATAACGGAGGCGTTGAAATTCACTAGGTGCTCCTTTATGTCTGAGGCTTGTGGTTGCGTCAAATAATGCAATAGGGCCACATATGGGGCATTTCTATAAACTGCAGAGACGGGGCAATCAATATTGGGGTGCATTTCTCTGGTAGTAGGTTTATAATTATGAAAAATATTGGATTACAATAAAATCTCTTCACAGAAAATTAAAAATAAAATTAACTTTTATTTCTGTGACTCTCCTAAAGGGTTAAAAAACTTTTTGGATGTGCTTTTGCAGAGTTTGGGGGGTGCAGTTTCTGAAATGGGGTGCTTTGTGGGGCTTTCTAACATACAGGACCCTCAAAGACACTTTAAGGCTATGTTCACACTACGTATATGTCCGGCCGCATATTTTCCGTGGCCGGACATATACGTATGAAAATCCGGCCGGGACTTTACGCAAGTTGCGGCCGGATACGTACGGAACGCAAAGTTACGCCCGTAGTGTACTTACACTTCCTGAGCGCTCTTCGTAGCGATCTGACAGCGGTCTTTTACTTGGAAATCTTCGCCTAGCCCCGGACACCCCACAGAACCTTTTGGATCGGCACAAAAAGCTTTCAAAATGAAGAAATCACCACTACGTACGGGACCGCATGTAACGCTACAGGCGTAAGTTACGGCATTTCCGTCCCGAAATAATGGTCTGGTTTATTTTTTACGGCACCGCATACGATCCGGGCGTAAGTTCGTACGTAGTGTGAACTGTGCGGCCGTAGATCGTATACTTTACATTGCACGCAAACTACGTAAGTTTCCAGCCGCTTATTCACGGAACGCGCTACGGCTGGAAACTTACGTAGTGTGAACCTAGCCTAAACCTGAACAGGTCCCTAAAAATATCTGATTTTAAAATTTTACGGAAAATTTGGAAAATTGCTGCTAATGTTTTAAGCTTTCTATTGTCTAAAAAAAATGAAAAATAGTTTAATAAATACCACCATCATAAAGTAGACATGTTGCTAATGCTAGTTAATATATAATTTATGTGGCATAACCATTTTCTGTGTAAGCAGAAAAGTTTCAAAGTTGGAAAAATGCATTTTTTCACAATTTTTTACGTTATTTTGGGTTTTTTTCATAAAGATTCGTTATAAGTATCGACTCCAATTTACCAGAAATGTAAAGTACAATATGTCACGAGAAAACATTCTCGTTATTAATGAATAAAGTGACACAGGTCATATTAATAAAATTTGTCTCTGTCCTTAAGGCCATTTCAGGCTCTGTCCTTAAGGGGTTAATATTATAATGAAGCAATATCAGTCCATATCCTCTATCTAGATAGCGTGTCCCCAAAACTCACTATAGAGATGATGAGATAACAATATCACTACCAAATTATTTACAAAATTTACATATTTACACTAGCATAACCCATGAATTATGGGGTATAAATTTAATCAGCCTCAAACAAAAAGAGAGAAATAAGGCAGTTTATTTAAATGGCGTGTACGTAAAGCCTTCATTTAGGCCCTTTGGAAACATACAGTCTAATCTGAAGATCCATCTGGCCTCCTCTTGTAACAGTAACTTGTCCAAGTTACCTCCTCTAGGACCTAAAGTCATTTTCCGTAAGCCAAAGAAAGTGAGACAGTTTCTGTCACCATTGTGATACTCTTTCATATGACGTACTATCGCTGTGTCTGTGCCCGTCACACAGTCCGCGCCCTCCGTTCCGCCCCCTTCACACCTGCCCCCCAGCGTACTCGGCGGAAAGTGTCGTTTTGCTAATATTTTATTCGCAAATCAGCCATTTGCAAATAAAATAATGCGCAAATCGGCACTTTCCGCCGAAAATTATCCGTACGCCGGATGATACATGTCCCCCTAAGTCTTCATTAGTAAGAGCTAAATGGGTTCCACAAACGATGTGTAGGCTAAGTCCTTAATAACCACAAAGAACCATGCGTAACCAATATGCAGTCATTGCACGCACGCGCATTGAGTTATCTTTCCTGCTCTATATTTTCTAAGTGCAGGATTCTGCGCATTAGAAGCCTATGGACTACATACAGGCTAAGTCCGGTTCTCCGAATAATAGCCATGCGCAAAACAAATTAGTCACATGACAGTAAATACCATACAATCATTGGTTAAGTTCGTAAGATAACAAAGGCTTTCATTTGTTAATTGCAACAGCTATTTGTCCAATAGTGCAGTTGCTCCTCTTAGCGGTGCCCCATAAAAGAGTCTACAGACCGCGACCCGCTCATTATAGTCTCCCTTGATAAAGACGCAGTCTAGCGGTGAAACGTCGGGTGGGTGGTGGGATGTATGTGTATTTTTAATATTGGGTGTAGGAGTAGGATATTTATATTGACTATACTAAGTCTGTGAATTTGTTAGTGGCAGCCAGGCTTAGCCGGCAATGCCGAGCTAACCACTGACTTATATTGTCTTGAATACTAACTATAGACATTATACGTTTGTTAGTCTATTTGTAACAGTACTAGTATTAGTGAAAGCACGGCGGTGGTTTCTTTTAGTGATTGGATGTTTTGGCTATATTGTAACTCGCATTTGTGAGTACTCTGCGATATATCTATATCACTTTGCTATATATCTACACTGCTACCAATTGAATATTATCCGCTCTGTTAGCTGTCAGTAAAAACACTTTCAATTTACTTTCAATCTAGATTGTCTTGGGATACGACAAATTTATTTTGTATGTGGTTGGTCTCCAAGAGTGGTGCATTCAGCGCGGGGTCATTGTTGTCCGATCGATGCTGAGCGATCAGCTCGATCGGGGACTTCTCGCTCCAGTAGACCACCCCCATTACAATAATCTCTTGTAAGGTGTTATTAAAACACTGGAATTATTCTGAGTTTTATATGGACATATATATTTAATACTATTTGTACAATACCTCTCCTACACCCCGGGCTATTTTAAGTCACTTTTTTGTCTAATCACACCTTCTATTTTATAAGTATCTAATAAAAGTACATTTTTAGTATATTTTAGGGTCTTCATAGCGTAAAAGTTATATTTTGGTTGGCTACTAGGTATCTCATTCCTGGCATCTTGTATAGTCAGTATAATGGGGGTCATCCAGCTTTCCTGGCATCTTGTATAATGGAGGTCATCCAGCTTTCCTTCAATATCATTCTCCACTCCAAGGCGGGTAAAATAGACACAGCTCCAAGGGGTAATAGTGATATAAAATATCATAAAATTTATTTAAAGAATTCTGCCAGCGAAACAACGCGTTTCAAGACTGGTCTGGTCTCTCTATCAAGTGTCAGACACTTGATAAACAGTCTCGAAACACGGTCTCACTGGCATAATTATTTTAATAAATTTTATGATATTTTATATCACTATTACCCCTTGGACCTGCGCCTGTTTTACTCGCCTTGTAGTGGAGGAGGATATTGACTGTCTTTAATCCCTGTAGGGATTAGTCGAGAGTGGCTGCGGTTCATTCACATGCTATCAGTAAGTGTTGTGCCTTACACCAGCACAACCTACTCAGGTGAGAGTTCTATGTGCTTTCTTTCACCACTTCAGCCCTGCCTGAATTACGCTATGGAGCACTGTCTTATATTTTGTATCCAGCTTTTCTGGCATTTTGTATAGCAAGTATAATGCTGGTCACCCAGCTTTCCTGGCATCTTGTATAGAAGTTAGAATAATTAAGGTCACCCAGCTTTCCTGGTATCTTGTATAGTCAGTATAATGGGGGTCGCCCAGCTCTCCTGGTATCTTGTATAGTCAGTATAATGGGGGTCACCCAGCTTTCCTGGCATCTTGTATAGAAGTAAGAATAATGGAGGTCACCCAGCTTTCCTGGTATCTTGTATAGTCAGTATAATGGGGTTCACCCAGCTTTCCTGGTATCTTGTATAGTCAGTATTATGGGGGTCGCCCTGCTTTCCTGGTATCTTGTATAGTCAGTATAATGGGGTTCACCCAGCTTTCCTGGCATCTTGTATAGTCAATATAATGGGGGTCATCCAGCTTTTTCTGGCATCTTGTATAGTCAGTATAATGGGGGTCACCCATCTTTCCTGTCATCTTGTATAATGAAGGTAATCCAGCTTTCCTTTAATATCCTACTCCACTCCAAGGCGGGTAAAACAGGTGCAGCTCCAAGGGGTAATAGTGATATAAAATATCATAAAATGTATTAAAAGAATTATGCCAGCGACACAACGCATTTCGAGACCGATCCGGTCTCTCCATTAAGTGGCAGACACTTGATAAAGAGACCGGACGGGTCTTGAAATGCGTTGTCTTGCTGGCATAATTCTTTTAATAAATTTTATGATATTTTATATCACTATTACCCCTTTGATTACGCAGCTGCCTGTCATTAACCCTTTAAACGCAGCAATGCACAGCGAATGCAGCGTTTAAGGTAGCTAGTGACAAGCCCCTGTCCCTGACTGATCGGGACCCCCGCAGCCATGCTGATCGCTTGTACCGACAGGCGGAGGTAGGTCTTACCTCTGTACTGTCAGATTGGCGATCTGTTCTGCTCTCAGGCAGGCTCTATGCACAGATTGCTGATAACAGTGATCTATGCTATGCTATGCTATGGCATAGCATAGATCAGTATATGCAATCCATTGATTGCATGTTTTACTGTAAAGTAAAAGTGTAAAAAAAAGAAAGTGTTCAAAAAACCCTTATATAAAAGCACCCCCCCCCAATAAAAAAAAACCTTGCCCATTATAAAAATCAAAATATGTAAAATAAAGAAAGAAATAAACACATTATATATCGTAGTGTGTGAAAATTTATTGTATAATAAGAATAATCTGAAAAATCACAACATGATTAGTACATATGGAAGCACAGCAAACAGTGACAGTAAGGAGAGGAGACTGCACCAAAAATAAAACTATCAAACATACATATTAGCCAGCGAAAACATCATATATAGCAAAGTGCAATGTGCATTCTGCAAAGTATGGAAAATTCAATGTCAAGATTCATGTGCAAAAACTGTCCACATCTCCATAATACTAGTAGAGATCCCAGAAAAAGTATAAGAGACGCATGTATGACACAAGTCCCATATTACCATAAAGTGCAAGTGCAGCAGTAAACAAGATGCAGTAAGGTAAAGCCGGATTCAGTCCTTGGAAACGTTTTCCAGGACTGCATCCAGCTTTTCCAGGCACTCAGAGCAGAGAGGTACACAAAGGCAGCTGGCTGGTACCGTAGATTTGCTTTGCTCTAATAATAACAACACTGTTACTTTATTGAAATAATTAACAACACCAACATACATTAAAGCATTTAAAATATCCCCCACGAGTATAAAACAGTAACATGGAAAAGACTGAGAACATAACCAGAATTTTCCCCCAGGTAACTATCTTAACAATAAATCTACATCATGATGAAAAATAAACACAGATGGTATATACTGAATAAATACATAGGTAAACAATATCCTATCCAGTAATATCCAGTAATATTCTTGAGTGCAAAAAACAATACTATGACTCCATACTGTTAGTGCCAAAAAGAATCCTCACTGGAGGAAAAATAAAGTAAATGCCATCAGATACAATATAAATTATACATGTTACATATCGTTTTAATCGTAACGACTTGAGGAACATATATAACAAGTCAGTTTTACCCCAGGGCGAATGGCGTAAAAACACATTTCCCCCAAATAAACAAAATGCGTTTTTTTTTTTCAATTTCACCACACTTTGAATTTTTTTCTGGTTTCGCAGTGTACTTTATGCAAAAATTCAGCCTGTCATTGCAAAGTACAATTAGTGACGCAAAAAATTAGGGCTCATGTGGGTCTCTAGGTGGAAAAATGCAAGTGCTATGGCCTTTTATGCACAAGGAGGAAAAACCGAAAACGCAAAAATCAAAATTTGCTCTGTCCTTAAAGGGTTAAAGGGAACCAGATTGCTCTTAAAGGGACCCAGGTCGCTCTTAAAGGGACCCATTTTGCTCTTAAAGGGACCCAGGTCGCTCTTAAAGTGACCAATTTCACTCTTAAAGGGACCAATTTCACGCTTAAAGGGACCAATTTCGCTCTTAAAGGGACCCAGGTCGCTCTTAAAGGGACCCATTTTGCTCTTAAAGAGACATATTTTGCTCTTAAAGGGACATAATTCGCTCTTAAAGGGACATATTTTGCTCTTAAAGGGAGCCAGGTCGCTCTTAAAGGGACCCATTTCGCTCTTAAAGGGACCCATTTCGCGCTTACAGGGACCCATTTCACTCTTAAAGGGACCCAGATCGCTCTTAAAAGGATCCATTTTGCTCTTAAAGGGACATATTTCACTCTTAAAGGGACATATTTTGCTCTTATAGGGACATATTTCGCTCTTAAAGGGACATATTTTGCTCTTAAAGGGATCCAGGTCGCTCTTAAAGGGACCCATTTTGCTCTTAAAGGGACCCATTTCGCTCTTAAAGGGACCCAGATCGCTCTTAAAGGGACCCATTTTGCTCTTAAAGGGACCCAGGTCGCTCTTAAAGGGACCCAGGTCGCTCTTAAAGGGACATATTTTTCTCTTAAAGGGACATATTTTGCTCTTAAAGGGACATATTTCGCTCTTAAAGGGACATATTTTGCTCTTAAAGGGACCCAGGTCGCTCTTGAAGGGACCCATTTCATTCTTAAAGGGACCCATTTCGCTCTTAAAGGGACCCATTTTGCTCTTAAAGGGACCCAGATCGCTCTTAAAGGGACCCATTTTGCTCTTAAAGGGACCCATTTCACTCTTAAAGGGACCCAGGTTGCTCTTAAAAGGACCCATTTTGCTCTTAAAGCAACATATTTCGCTCTTAAAGGGACCCAGGTCGCTCTTAAAGGGACATATTTCGCTCTTAAAGGGACCCAGGTTGCTCTTAAAGGGACATATTTTGCTCTAGAAGGGACCCAGGTTGCTCTTAAAGGGACCCATGTCGCTCTTAAAGGGACATATTTTGCTCTAGAAGGGACCCAGGTTGCTCTTAAAGGGACCAATTTCGCTCTTAAAGGGACCTTGGTCGCTCTTGAAGGGACATATTTCGCTCTTAAAAGGACCCAGGTCGCTCTTAAAAGGGACCCGGGCCGCTCTTAAAGGGACCTTGGTCGCTCTTGAAGGGACATATTTCGCTCTTAAAAGGACCCAGGTCGCTCTTAAAAGGGACCCGGGCCGCTCTTAAAGGGACCCAGGTCGCTCTAGCGACATGGGTCTCTTTAAGAGCGACATGGGTCCCATACCTTTTGGAGTGTCCCGTCCGTTTAAGAGCAACTTGGGTCCTGTCCCTTTAAGAGCGACTTGGATCCCTTTAAGAGCTACATGGGACCCTTTAAGAGCGACTTTGGTCCCGTCCGTTTAAGAGCAACTTGGGTCCCGTCCCTTTAAGAGCGACTTGGATCCCTTTAAGAGCTACATGGGACCCTTTAAGAGCGACTTGGGTCCCGTCCCTTTAAGAGCGACTTGGGTACCTTTAAGAACGACTTGGGTCCCTTTAAGAGCGACATGGCTCCCGTCCCTTTAAGAGCAACTTGGTTCCCTTTAAGAGCGACATGGCTCCCGTCCCTTTAAGAGAGACTTGGGTCCCTTTAAGAGCGACTTGCGTTCCTTTAAGGGTGACCTGGGTCCCTTTAAGAGCGATCTGAGTACTTATAATGGTAAAAATCATTGTTCGGTTACCATGATAATCTTACTCATGTCGGGGAGACAAAATCGTTAAGGACCTTCCATATATTACATCTTCTATTGGCCAATAGTGGACATGTGACTGTGGATGGTGTGATACATTGCATGACGAGACCTTAGAGTTCCTATTGGCTGCTATATTTCAGCTATTTGCATATGTGCTGTGATTGGCTGTCAGCGGTTAGAGTGTGGCCATTATTTGCAATGGGCCATTATTTTCTATGGGAAATTTGGGGTCGTTTAACGTAAATTTCTTAAAAACGACAAATCCGATCGAAACTAAAAATAGATAGCACACCACACACCGCCGAGGGCTTCGAAACGCAGTTTGAACGGAGTGTGTGCACAAAGCGGTTCGGGCTGTATTACGCGCAGAAAAATGGCTGGAAGAAGAAACGGAAGAAGAAGAAGAAGAAGAAGAAGGAGAAGAAGAAGAAGAATACGGATTACAATATAGTGCTTTTCAAGCACTATAATAAATAAATAACCCCAGGTGTAGATATCTGTTAGTTGTCAGCCAAATTTCCCCAAATTCACCTGATGATAATCATGTGATGCCGATCAATAAATGTACATCTTATACATATCTATAGAATATGGATAACATGGGTAGGTCACATAATTAGAATATAAATGTGCATATTCTCCAAACCAAACCATAATAAGGCACCACTCGCATAGCAATAAGGATACATAATAGCAGCAAAAGATTATGGACAATTCTATAGGCAATGTAAACCCCAATATAATGGTTATTGCCAAATATACAGTTTCTTTGCACTCAAGCACTTTATTGTATTATGTTATTTACTTGCACAGGATGTTACTAGATAGTGGTGGATTTATTACTTGATATTACTGGATGGTGTAGATTTATTGTTGAGGTAGTTCCCTTTCTGGTTATGTTCTCTTTCCCATGTTAGGGTATGTGCACACTGAGTAAATAGGGCAGAAAGTCCGGCGCGTAATCCGACGCTTGAACCCGCTCGCGGACAGCAGCAGGCGCGCGTCTCCACCCTTGCCATAGAGTTCATTCTCGATCTTCATGATCGAGTTCATTCTTTGGGCGGAGGAAGGAATCCGCTTGTGCATAAAATGAAGTCTATGGCACGGGCGGAGACACGCGTCCGCCACTGTCCGCGAGCGTCGGATTACGCAACGGACTTTCCGTCCTATTTACTCAGTGTGCATATACCCTTACAGTTTTATACCTATGAAGGATATTTTCCAAAGCTTTTAGTTACGTTGGTGTTGTTATTCATTTCAATAAAGTGATAGTATTATTATACAAAATATATTCTTGTCTATTTTTTGTCTTTTCTTTTCTATGGTGTGATATTTCTTCTATTGCTTTACCTGTGGTTTTATGTCTGGTATTATTTTAAATAGATTAGATATGTATGTTCACATCTTGACTATACAAGGGAATTTCCTACATGATGATAATGCTCTTAATGCTCAGTGAACCTATTTACAATAAGGGTGGGTTCATACTGAGGAACTCTCGCGGATAATATCAGCGGAATTCCGTCGGCTGGCCGTGAGCCTTTCCGTCGGCTCCATAGAAACCATTCTATGAGCCGGCGTATTCCGCTATCTGCCGAAAGAAGTGACATGGCGCTCTCCCGTGGACGGGCAATGACACACTTAGACAGGACTAATTTACTCAGTATGAACATACCCTTAGAAAGTAATCTTTAGATGAAGCCTTCAAATGTGAAGAACTATGAAATTTTTACTTTGTCAGTTATATAAGCATTCTGGATAACAACATAGTAAGAGTGATTTATACACTTTGTTGTTTATTGCAGAGGGAATTGATAAGAAATATCAGCACAGCTGAGCAACCATATTTATTTACCCGACATGTTCACTTCCTTAACTTCTCCAGGTAAGTAGCTTAACCTACAGGACCAGTTTATTTTATATAAAAATATGGTTAACAAACAAGTATCTTGATGTAGAAGGCTTAAGTTTCACTTGCATGTATTTGGGATAGATAGATAGATAGATAGATAGATAGATTATAGCTGATACATCACACACACAACATTTTTACATAGTGTGAACCTAGTCATACTTTGTTGTGAATCTAGCCAAACCTACCCTTTTCATCATTCTTATGTGTTCTTATGGCTATGAGCAAAATTAGGTAGTACTTCATGTCAATTCTTTAAGCAGACAGTGGAATCCGCCTGACCATAGAATGGAGTCTATGGGAAGGGTGGAGAGCCAAGCAGGAGCACGGGGGCACAAGCAGCAGAATCCGCATAGAGTTATCCGCACTATTTACTCAGTATGCAAATACCCTCACAGAGTAATGGCACATCACAGAGCAATAAGAAAAAAACGTTCCAGAATTGTTATTTCATGGGCATTACATGTATTTGTTAAAACAGACAGGTCAGGCGTGGAGACAGGTCCTCTTTACGCATACCTGTCGTGATATATGCTCACCCAATCACGTGTAATCCATTTTGGTGCTGGAAATTCGTGGAGAGAAGCAATGTAGCGTGGTCGTATCCATGGTTACATGAACTTCCAGCGCCAGTGTCAGAAGGGACTGACCAAGGTAGGGAACAGGACACAACAGTGAGCCCTAAAACTGAACCCACCTCCTGTCCCTACCTATTGGCGTCAAGACAGTCCTAGGTAACTGCAGGCAACCACGGTGGCAGTCCCTATGCCATACCAAGTGAGACACAAAACAGAGACAGACAAACAATACACAAAGGCCAAGGTCTTCAGTCCAGGTCAGTAACAGCGGGCAGCAAAAGTACAAAATCGTAAGACAGAGAATGGTGAAATACAGGCAATAAGGTCAGGGTGGGCAGCAGGAAGGTCAGACAAAAGATCAGGCAAAAGGTCAGAAACATGAGGTACATAGAACACAAGGAACGCTTAGCATAGTAATAAACTAATAGCCAGAGACTTGCTGCTGACCATGCTGCCTATTTATGAGGTGAAGGAGTCCAGTCCAGATCCCCATTGGACCGGCGCTTAGATAACAAACACCCTAACTGGCAGAGGCACCTGCCCGTCAAGGAACATACAAGACTGCTCATGAGTCCCACCATACAATGCTATGCACAATCAGGATCTGTGGCACATGTAAATAACTAGATGATCAACCAATGAAACTGGCCATTTTGCTGGTAAAACCCCAGTATTACAGAAATGCATGCACTGGTTGGCTGTCTAGTAATGATTCTCCAGAGTATAGTGTGATAGTACCCTGTGCTGTTCTTTACCTGGGCCAGTTTTCCATAGAATTTTGTTCTTAACATACAATATTTTCAATATACAACCAATTAATATAGTATGTTGAGGGATCACTGTACACTTTCATTTTGTCCACCTGAAGTACCATTAGATTCTTCAGCTGCGACCGCACTTCAACTAGTTAATGCAAAGTTGTTATTAAAGGTGGGACACTAGCTTGTTCTCCAAAGACCGCATGCGGTCCAACAATTGTTGTTTACGGAACCCTGCATCTTTCTTCAACTTGGAGGACAAGGAGATACAATGTCCTCTATTAACAGATTTATGGGCTTCCCCTAGGATACAAAGAGAGGAAACACTACCAGTATTGTCGGTGAAGTAGTCACAGATAGATTGCTTCAAGGACTCCCTGTGGTCTGTGGCTTTAACTAAGAGCTTGTTTAGTCAGCAGTGGCAGACTTTACGAGGCACAGACAAAGTTTTAATGTCAGCCCGATGGGAAAAAAAGGTATATATTTTGTCAGTAGGATTGGAAATACGCCAAAGGTCAAGAGGATTATGGGGGAGATTTATCAAACCTGGTTTCATGGTCCCCCTCCACATTCCCTCAGAGATTTAGACGTAAATATAGGGGGAGATTTATCAAACATGGTGTAAAGTGAAACTGGCTCAGTTGCCCCTAGCAACCAATCAGATTCCACCTTTCATTTTCCAAAGACTCTGTGAGGAATGAAAAGTGAAATATGATTGGTTGCTAGGGGCAACTGAGCCAGTTTCACTTTACACCATGTTTGATAAATCTCCCCCTATATTTACAAATTATTTGTCTCTGAGGGAATGTGGAGGGGGACCATGTACAGGGCACAATCTATCATAGCTCAGGGAGAAAGGTACGTTGAAGTCCCCACCAATCAGCAGGCTAGGAGATGCCAAGGGTAGCATTATCTTTGAGATTTTGGAGAGTAGGCGTGCAATAAATTGGGTCTGACCGAAGTTTGGGCTGTAAAGGTTAGAGAGGACAATAGGAGTCTCTCTGAGCAGGCCAACTAAGATAATGAATCTGCCCTGAGGATTCATGGGAGATCGTGAGTGGATATAGTCTTGAGTTTAAATGGCTACACCCGCCCGTTAACTATAAAGGGTCACTGAATAAAAAGTAGGGTATTGAAATTTAACAAAGTTAAATGTACCTGTACTGTCATAATGCGTTTCCTCTGCTTGAGAAGAATTTAATTATTGTAATATCTTTGCATAGGACGGTGTCCACCATAGCCTGAGAACAGAGTAGAGTCATTAGACCATGCACCAGAGCCAACACCAGAGGAAGAAAGGAAAAGGGACAAGACAGACAACAAATACATAAGACCAAAAACAAATACAAACATAAAAGCACTATAAGTGTCAGCCTTGTCAGAGAAGAGAAAGACACAGCTCCTGCTAGGGAAACTGAAAACTAAAGCCCTGATTACATGGGGCGACAAGAGGAGCAAACGAGCACTGTCAGCCAAGGACGGCTCCAGGTTTCTGCGGTCCCTTGGGCGACAGAGTCTTAGCGGGTCTCTCATCCATCCACTATACACAATCACTACACCACTATACACAACATACACACATTACTGACTGACACTAATCTCTAATCAACTGCAAAAGGGGCTGCAGCAGTCGACTCTTCTGTGGAGTGACCCTCGAGAGGTCAGGCAAAAGCTGTATTGTGGCACCTTCTAATTAAATTTCCAGGAAGTTCCATGCCTTATAAATGTAGTTCCATGCCTTACAATGGCCTCTTTAAGCATGAAGTCTGTCAGGCAGCATATAATATGTCTAGGCTGTGAGGATCTGTCCTTAGGCCTGGGGGGCCTGTGTGCACAATCCAGCTGGATCAAATGGTCAGACGAGGCAGAAAGGATCTGGTTAAAGAGATGAGTGTAGCAATGATATTTTCTTTGCCATCAGACTCAGGCAGTCCTCTTACTCGTATATTGTGGCAGCGACTCTTTTATCTAGGTCCTCAAGATGGCGTTGGTAGTCACAGAGCACTGCATGCTATGCGTTCACTGTCGTGTGAAGTTCTGCAATGTACGTACAGGTAGATTCATGCTCTCCTTCCACGTACCCTACTCTCTGCGTAATATTCAATAGGGCCATTTTAAAGCTATGTTTGCTAAATTTTTTTCCTCTGTTTTTGAAAAGAAAAAATGACATCTACATTTTTATTTCTAAATTTCTTCCGTCAGTGTGCATTAAGTGCACACTATAGCTTTTTTTATCTCATCAATTTTTATTTTCATAAAAAATATTTTTGTGGTTCCATCATACATGTTATGGTAGATTGAAAGGCGTGATTACAAAGTACATTTGTTCCTGGAAAAAAACAAGCCCTTACGTGGCCCTGTAGATAGACCAATGAAAGCGCTATAGCTCTTAGAGGGTGAGGAGGAAAAAACGAAAATGCAAAAATGAAAATTGGTGTGGTCATTTATGTCATTTTTGGCTGGGTCATGAAGGAGTTAAATAAAAAAGAAAGGGCTAAACAAGAACAATTGGTGACTTGCTAGTCAAGATAAAGTTATAGAATTGTTCATTAGGGGAAAATGCCAACATAGGGAAAAGGATGCAATTCTATTGTGGCCTTCATACATACAAAGGATACTATTTGAATATTTGTAGCTTACCTGCCTGCTGCCTGACTGCTTCACACAGCCATCTCTGTCGACGATCGCTGCTATCGGCTGATCAATACAGATCAGCCGATAGCAGCTTAATACAGCTTTCCGGGTCATCGGTGACCCGGTGACCCGGGAAGAAATGGCGATTGGTGCACCAATCGCCATTACTGTCCCCAACAAAGATGGCGCCGGTGCCACCCACACGATCGCCGTGATAGGCCGGCCAGTACCGGCCGGCCCATCACGGCGATCTAACAGTTAAAAAGTGTCCGGCCGGGTTCTGCACCCCTCAGCTAGGTAGCACTATACTCACCTGATCCTGGCGTCCGGAACGAAGATTTGCGGTCCCGCGCGTCCTCTTCTCCTCGTCGCCACCACTTCCGAGTTTGTTCGGTCTTTGTCGTGAATCTTCGGCTCTTCGGGCTTTTCCGTCGCCCCCATCTTCAGCCATCTCCGCCAGCTCCATTCTACTGCCCCCTAGCGGCTGATCAGTGTATATTATACACTGATCATTTGCTTTGGGGTAAAAAGATGTTTTTTTTTTCCAAATTTTCTTTTTCTTTGTAGTCGCCCTAACGCCGCTGAGTGCTGATCAGCATCGCACGTAAGTGCTCCGCTGATCAGCAACTCCTCCTTTTTGGCGTAGGGGCGTTTTTCCCCCCTATATCCTACCGCCACTGTCTGCTTATAAGTACCGCACATAAGTGCGGCATTTATCAGCAGCTTCTTTTTTGGCGTAGGTTTTTTTTTCCTTACTGTTAAAAAAAAAAACGTAAAAAAACACAAAATTACACCACACTACACAAAATAAAGTTTTACACTACACCAGAACACATTTACATACCCTATATACTAGTCCCGGTATAAAGATGGCCCCCAGGGTGTTTTCTGCGTCGGACGCATACGTTATTATTGCCTCCGACACCGAAACAGCCAGTGAGGATGAATTGGGGGGATCCTTCTTTCCTCCATTCACCCTCATTATCCTCATCATCCAGTGATGTGTCTCGGGGTAGCGTAGAGTACGCTGCCCTCCAGACACGTCTTTTCCGCCACTACCGTCCCAATAAGAGATCACGGTATGGTGTGAAATTCTACAAACTCTGTGAGCGTACCTCAGGGTACACTTACAGATTTAGGGTACGTGCACACTGCGGAATGGCGAAGGATAACCCTTTGTGCATTCCGCAGCTGGCACCCGCCGGCGGACTGATGTAGGCGCGCGTCTCCACCCGTGTCATAGACTCCATTCTATGCAAGGGCGGATTCTGTCGTCCATCCAGAGAATGAACACGTTCATTCTTTGGACAGAGGGCAGAATCCGCCCGTGCATAGAATGGAGTGTGACACGAGCGGAGACGCGTGCCTCCATCAGTCCGCCGGTGGGTGCCAGCTGCGGAATGCACAAAGGGTTATCCTTCGCCATTCCGCAGTGTGCATGTACCCTTAGAGTGTATGAAGGAAGGGACACCCAAATCCAGCCCCCAGATGCGCCCCCACCCCGAGTTAGTGGGAAGATCGTTGGGGAACTGATCTTCCCACTGCTGGATAAAGGTTACCACCGGTACGGGGATAACTTTTAAACCATCACCTCCTCTTCCGGTCCCTTGCTGCCCGAGCTACTGTAGCTTGTGGCACGGTCCGAAAATATCACAACCAGTAATTAGAGCCCTAATATTTAGCAGCCATGGAGCGGACCCCGTATCGCACCAAGGCAACATTTTCCAGGTGACGTCCCCCACACTGGAAAACAGGAGTGGGTTAAAAGAGAAAAAGGGGTTAAAAGAGAAAAAAACACACACAAAATGTGTAGAGCAATTTCCCCCAAGTCCGTAAATACCCCACATGTGGACATAAAGCGCCATGTGGGCACAGGGCAAGCCTCCAAAGGGAAGGAGCGCCATTTGGATTTTGGAGGCTGGATTCGGCCAGAAAGGATGATGAACGCCATGTCGCATTTACAGAGCCCTCGTGCTGCCAAAACACTGGAAATCCCCCACAAGTGACCCCATTCTGGAAACTACACCCCTCAAGGAATCTAACAAGGGGTGCAGTGAGGATATGGACCCCTTGATGACGGGCACATTTGTGCCGTGAAAGTGAAAAAATGAAAAATTTCCCTTTCACGTAACATTTCTCCACATTTGTGCCCGTCACCAGTGGGGTCCATATGCTCACTGCTCCCCTTGTTAGATTCCTTAAGGGGTGTAGTTTCCAGAATGTGGTCACTTGTGGGGAGTTTCAAGTGTCTTGGCAGCACGAGGGCTCTGTAAATGCGACATGACCCTTGAAATCCATTCCAGTGAAATTCAGCTTCCAAAAGCCAATTGGTGCTCCTTCCCTTTGAAAGGCTCGTCCTGCACCCGCTTGGCACTTTATGTCCACATGTGGGGTATTTCTGTACTCGGGAGAAACTGCGCTACACTCTTTGTGTTTTTTTTTTCTTTTATCCCATTGTGAAAATGAAAAATTGAAGCCTAGAACAACATTATAGTGTAAAAAATACATTTTTCTTTTTTCACGCCACATTGTTCTGAAAATCTGTGAAGCACCTGTGGGGTCCAAATGCTCACCGCACCCCTTGTTACATTCCTTGAGGGGTGTAGTTTTCTAAATGGTGTCCCTTTAGGGGTGTTTTTTAGGTTTTGGCACCCCAGAGCCTCTGCCAACCTGAAGTGGTACTGTCAAAAATGACCAAATATAACAGAGGCGTTGAAATTCAGTAGGTGCTCCTTTATATCTGAGGCTTGGGGCTGCGTCAAACAATGCAATAGGGCCACATATGGGGTATTTCTATAAACTGCTGAAACGGGGCAATCAATATTGGGGTGCATTTCTCTGGTAGTAGGTTTATAATTATGAAAAATATTGGATTACAGAAAATTAAAATTTTCAAATTTCTTGCACACTTAACTTTTATGTCTGTGACTCTTCTAAAAGGGTAAAAAACTTTTTGGATGTGCTTTTGCAGAGTTTGGGGGGTGCGGTTTCTGAAATGGGGTGCTCTGTGGGACTTTCTAACATGCAGTCCTCTCAAATACACTTTAAAGCTGGGTTCACACGCTGTAACTGTGCGGCTGTTTTTTTTATGCGGCTGTAAATGTGCGGGTGAAACTCCGGCCGTGGGAAAAAATAGACATGCGGCTCAAAACATACGGTCATTTACTTGGAAATCTGGTTCAACTAAAAATAAGAAATAAAATGTTAAGAAAGTGATGGAAACACCTCTGGATGCATCTGGGAAAGCAGGGAACACAGTTTACATGAATTGCTATTACCGGGGTTTGCGATCCTCTGCACTATAGCCGATGTCTCTCATGGTTAATATATTGAAATAATAAAACACATTTTCTGTCTAATAAAGTCCCTTTTATTGTTCAATAATTAAATGTAAACGATTCCATCATTTTGCAATTAAATATACTGTTAAAATAAATATATATATAAATAAATGTATATTTATATATATATTTATTTTTTGACAGTATATTTAATTGCACAATGATTGATTCGTTAGAATTAAATTATTGAACAAAGAAACTGAATTTATTTCCACGAAAATGTGTTTTATTAATTAAATATTAATTAGTACAGGAAGCTCTATAAGCCGTTAATTCATATGCCGGCAATAGAGCTTTCTGTACTAATCATCACTTTACTTTAATGAAAACATCAAATGTTTCTTCTAATTATGTTATCACAATAGCATTATTAGAAGAAACATTTAGAATTATATGTGCGCTCAGCTGATTGGCTGTTCGGCTGAGCGCACATATAATGAGCCGGTCCGCAGCACAGTGACTTCATTGTGCTGCGGACCAGCGAAGAGGACACATCGGGACATCGGATGGTGAGTATAGAGCTCTCCCCACCCCCTCCCCGGCACTGCACCCCTCCCAGCAAGGAAGGGGGGTCACTTAACCCCTTCCTTGCTGGGATGGGTGCAGTCTGACATCAGTCTGGCCCCCAGGGGGTTAAGGGGGATGCAATACATCCTCCCTTAACCCCTGGGGGGCCAGACTGTAAGCAGCGATCTGTAAAGATGCTGCATACTGTAAGGAGCACAACACCGCTCACAATGATGGGTGTTGTGCTCCTGTTTGTGTGTTTTTTGTGTGTTTCTCCCTTTTTGTTTTTCAGATATCGGTATCCTGGGGATTACGTCGGATTCCATGGACTACGTCGATGACCAGCGGTTGTTCTTTGAATTTTTTTAATAAAATGGTCAATGAGGGGTGTGGGGGTGTTTTTATTTGAATAAAAAAATATTTTAAACTTGTGTCTTGTCTTTATTTCTTTACTTTATAGACTTAGTAGTGGAAGCCGTCTAATAGACGGAATCCATTACTAAGTTGGGGCCTAGTGTTAGCCGGTATAAAATGGCTAACACTAACCCCCTATTATTACCCCAGTACCCAATGCCACCAGGGGTACTGGGAAGAGCCGGGTGCCAGTGGTCCCGGAGCGTCAAAATTGGCGCTCCTGGACCGGGCGGCAGCAGGCTGGTAATATTTAGGCTGGGGAGGGCCTAAAACAATGGCTCTTCCCACCCTGGTGTTACCAGGCTGCTGTCGTTTGGTTTTTAACCCGGCTGGTTATAAAAATAGGGGGGACCCTATGCGTTTTTTTTTAATTATTTATTTATTTAAAAAAAAAACCGCATAGGGTCCCCCCTATTTTTATAACCAGCCGGGTTAAAAACCAAACGACAGCAGCCTGGTAACACCAGGGTGGGAAGAGCCATTGGTTTAGGCCCTCCCCAGCCTAAATCTTACCAGCCTGCTGCCGCCCGGTCCAGGAGCGCCAATATTGACGCTCCGGGACCACTGGCACCCGGCTCTTCCCAGTACCCCTGGTGGCATTGGGTACTGGGGTAATAATAGGGGGTTAGTGTTAGCCATTTTATACCGGCTAACACTAGGCCCCAACTTAGTAATGGATTCCGTCTATTAGACGGCTTCCACTACTAAGTCTATAAAGTAAAGAAATAAAGACAAGACACAAGTTTAAAATATTTTTTTATTCAAATAAAAACACCACCACACCCCTCATTGACCATTTTATTAAAAAATTCAAAGAACAACCGCTGGTCATCGACGTAGTCCATGGAATCCGACGTAATCCCCAGGATACCGATATCTGAAAAACAAAAAGGGAGAAACACACAAAAAACACACAAACAGGAGCACAACACCCATCATTGTGAGCGGTGTTGTGCTCCTTACAGTATGCAGCATCTTTACAGATCGCTGCTTACAGTCTGACCCCCAAGGGGTTAAGGGAGGATGTATTGCATCCCCCTTAACCCCCTGGGGGCCAGACTGATGTCAGACTGCACCCATCCCAGCAAGGAAGGGGTTAAGTGACCCCCCTTCCTTGCTGGGAGGGGTGCAGTGCCGGGGAGGGGGTGGGGAGAGCTCTATACTCACCATCCGATGTGTCCTCTTCGCTGGTCCGCAGCACAATGAAGTCACTGTGCTGCGGACCGGCTCATTATATGTGCGCTCAGCCGAACAGCCAATCAGCTGAGCGCACATATAATTCTAAATGTTTCTTCTAATAATGCTATTGTCATAACATAATTAGAAGAAACATTTGATGTTTTCATTAAAGTAAAGTGATGATTAGTACAGAATGCTCTATTGCCGGGAATATGAATTACCAGCTTATAGAGCTTCCTGTACTAATTAATATTTAATGAATAAAACACATTTTCGTGCAAATAAATTCAGTTTCGTTGGTCAATAATTTAATTCTAACGAATCCATCATTGTGCAATTAAATATACTGTCAAAAAATAAATATATAGATAAATATACATTTATTTATATATCTATTTTTTTTAACAGTATATTTAATTGCAAAATGATGGATTCGTTAGAAATAAATTATTGACCAACGAAAGTGTCTTGATTACAAAGAAAATGTGTTTTAGTAATTTAATATATTAACTATTAGAGGCATCGGCATTCGGCATCATTGCCGGCTACTTTGAAGTACTCCGTACGGACCGCCTGTCAATCCTCGGCCGCATGTTCAGCCGCAAACAATGGTCTTGTTCATTTTTTACGGGTCCGTTTACGATAGGGCCGTAGATTCAGACATAGTGTGCACTGTGCAGCCGTATATCCTATACTTCCAAGCATACACACGAACCACCAAAAATACGGCCGCACAATTACAGCCCAAATACAGCCGCACTGTTACAACGTGTGAATAAAAGGTATACCTGAACAGGTCCCTAAAAATATCTGATTTTGAAATTTTTTGGAAAAATTTGGAAAATTGCTGATAATGTTTTAAGCTTTCATTTGTCTAAAAAAAAAAAAGAAAAATAGTTTAATAAATACCGCCATCATAAAGTAGACTTGTTGCTAATGCTATTTAATATATAATTTATGTGGCATAACCATTTTCTGTATAAGCAGAAAAGTTTCAAAGTTGGAAAAATTTATTTTTTCACAATTTTTCACGTTATTTTGTTTTTTTTTATAAAGATTCGTTATAAGTATCGACTCCAATTTACCAGAAATGTAAAGTACCATATGTCACGAGAAAACATTCTCAGAATCAGCCGGATAGGTAAAAGCATCCCGAAGTTATTAATGAATAAAGTGACACAGGTCATATTCATAAAATTTGTCTCTGTCCTTAACCCCTTAGTGACAGCCGATACGGCTTTTTACGGCGGTCACTAAGGGTCCTTATTCTGCTGCCATCAGCTTTTTATGGCGATGGCAGAGAATAAGGCTACGGGGCCGGGACGGCCCCCACCCCATCCCCCCGGCTACCGGAGGTAGCTGAGGGGTTGGGGCAGTGTGTGGGGTCCGTCCCCCCCCCCCCCCCTTACCGACGATCGCCGCTATTAACGTTATAGTGGCGGCCGTCGGTAAAGGAGATTACCGGTGCTGCCGCCGCCTTTCATCTCCCCCCGCCGTGAATCTACGGCGGGGGGAGATGAAATAAGTGTCCCCAGACCTCAGATCAGCCCCCCCTAGTAGGGCGATCACTAACCCCCCTCCCCCGGCGGGCATCATTTCCAAGATGTCCGCCGCCATCGCTGTGAACCGACTAATGTCTGTTCACAGCGATGGAAAAGTTCAAATGAATGAAAGCCCCATGCTCTCCGCCACCGGAGGTAGCGGAGAGCATGGGACAGTCACCGGGGACCCCCCTGTTGGGTCCCGGTACAAGCGATCAGCGGTATATACTATATACCGCTGATCGCTTGTACCATGTGCTCCTGGCACTTTTTATCCCCTGTCACCATGAATGATTGGTGACAGGGGATAAAAAGTGATGTCCCCCCACCCCCCAAGTCGCCCCCCACCCCCCCTGTCACCCCCGTCCCCCAGTCACCCCCCCCCCCCTTCCCCATATACTCACCTGCTCCTGGAGCTGCTTCCTCCTCGACGTCCTGGCTGGTTATGAAGTGCGCATGCGCTTCACAACCAGCCAACTCTGAAAATTTAAAGTGACAGAGACCAATTTGGTCTCTGTCACTGAACTATGATTACTGTGATAGAAAATATCACAGTAATCATAGTAATACAGTGAAAATGAATGTGTAAAGTACAAAAAGTGACAAACATACAAAAAAATAAAACACACACTTTTTATTATAGTAATAATTGCAGTTTACTCCCAAATTACCCCTAACCCCTCCCCAGATTACCCGTAACCACCGCACGTTGCCCGTAACCACCGCACGTTGCCCGTAACCACCGCACGTTGCCCGTAACCACCACAAATTGCCAGTGACCCCCTCCCGATTGCCCGTAACCACCCCAAATTACATGTACCCACCCCAGATTACCTATAAGCACTTCAGTTTATCAGTAACAATCCCAGATTGTCTGTAACCCTTCCAGGTTGCACATAACTCCCCCAGGTTCCCCGTAATCATGCCAGATTACATGTAACCCCCCCAGATTGCACGTAACCACCGCGCGTTGCCTCTGACCACGCCACGATGCCTCTGACCATGCCACGATGCCTCTGACCACGCCACGATGCCTCTGACCACCGCACGTCGCCTCTGACCACCGCACGTCGCCTCTGACCACCACACGTCGCCTCTGACCACGCCACGGCGCCTCTGACCACCCCAAATTGCCAATGACCCCTTCCAAATTGCGGTGCCCATGCCAGATTACAGGTATCCACCCCAGATTGCCTATAAGAACTTCAGTTTATCCGTAACCACCCCACATTGCCCGTAACCACCCCACGTTGCCCGTAACCACCCCAGATTGTCAGTAAGCACTGCAGGTTGCCCGTAACCACCCCACATTGCCCGTAACCACCCCAGATTGTCTGTAAGCACTGCAGGTTGCCCGTAATCACCCCACGTTGCCCGTATCCACCCCAGATTGTCTGTAAGCACTGCAGGTTGCCCGTAACCACCCCACGTTTCCCGTAACCATCCCAGATTGTCTGTAAGCACAGCAGATTGCCCGTAACCAGCCCACGTTGCCTGTAACCAGCCCACGTTGCCTGTAACCACCACACGTTGCCGTAACCACAGCAGGTTGCCCGTGACCACTACACGTTGCCCATAACCACCCCTCGTTGCCCGTAACCACCCCACGTTGCCTGTAACCACCCCAGGTAGCCGTAACCACAGCAGGTTGCCCGTGACCACCCCATGTTGTCCGTAACCACCCCAGATTACCTGTAACCACCTCAGGTTGCCCATAACCACCCCTGGTTGCCCGTAACCACCCCACATTACCTGTAATCTCATTTTTTTTATTTTATTTTAGTAACTGCGCTATTTTAATAACCATTACTAGCTGCGGTTTTGCTCCTGTAAATTGGCGCTCCTTCCTTTCTGAGCCCTGCTGTGTGCCCATACAGTGGTTTATGCCCACATATGGGGTACCGTTGTACTCAGGAGAACCTGCGTTACAGATTTTGGGGTACGTTTTCTCTCCTGTTCCTCGTCAAATTGAGAAATTTCAAACTAAACCAACATATTATTGGAAAAATTCGAGTTTTTCATTTTTACTGGCCAATTTTGAATACTTTCCTCTAATACCTGTGGGGTAAAAATGGTCACCACACCCCAAGATGAATTCTTTGAGGGGTGCACTTTCCAAAATGGGGTGACTTTTGGGGGGAATCTATTCTGCTGAAACTACAGGGGCACTGCAAACGCACCTGGCACTCAGAAACTTCTTCAGAAAAATCTGCACTGAAAATGCTAATTGGCGCTCCTTCCCTTATGAGCCCTGCTGTGTGCCCATGCAGTGGTTTATGCCCACATATGGGGTACCGTTCTACTCAGGAGAACCTGCTTTACATATATTGGGGTGACATTTCTCTCCTGTTCCTCGAGAAATTGAGAAATTTCAAACTAAAGGAACATATTATTGGAAAAAATCGAGTTTTTCATTTTTACTGTCTACTTTTGAATACTTTCCTCAAATACCTGTGGGGTCAAAATGCTCACCACACCCCAAAATAAATTCTTTGAGGGGTGCACTTTCCAAAATAGGGTGACTTATTGGGAGATTTTATTCTGCGGACACTACAGGGGCACTGCAAACGCACCTGGCGCTCAGAAACTTCTTCAGAAAAATCTGCACTGAAAATGCTAATTGGCGCTCCTTCCCTTCTGAGCCCTGCTGTGTGCCCATACAGTGGTTTATGCCCACATATGGGGTATCGTTCTACTCAGGAGAACCTGCTTTACATATATTGGGGTGACATTTCTCTCCTGTTCCTCGAGAAATTGAGAAATTTCAAACTAAAGGAACATATTATTGGAAAAAATCGAGTTTTTCATTTCTACTGTCTACTTTTGAATACTTTCCTCAAATACCTGTGGGGTCAAAATGCTCACCACATCCCAAAATAAATTCTTTGAGGGGTGCACTTTCCAAAATGGGGTGACTTATTGGGAGATTTTACTCTGCGGACACTACAGGGGCACTGCAAACGCACCTGGCGCTCAGAAACTTCTTCAGAAAAATCTGCACTGAAAATGCTAATTGGCGCTCCTTCCCTTCTGAGCCCTGCTGTGTGCCCATGCAGTGGTTTATGCCCACATATGGGGTACCATTGTACTCAGGAGAACCTGCGTTACAAATTTTGGGGTACTTTTTTCCTCTTGTTCTTCGTGAAATTGAGAAATATCAAACTAAACGAACATATTATTGGAAGAATTCGAGTTTTTCATTTTTACTGTCTTCTTTTGAATACTTTCCTGTAATACCTGTGGGGTCAAAATGGTCACCACACACCAAGATGAATTCTTTGAGGGGTGTACTTTCCAAAATGGGGTGACTTATGGGGGGTTTTCTCTCTGCGGACACTACAGGGGCACTGCAAAAGCACCTGGCGCTCAGAAACTTCTTCAGCAAAATTTGCATTGGAAAAGCTAATTGGCGCTCCCTTCCTTCTGAGCCCTGCTGTGTGCCCATACAGTGGTTTAGGCCCACATATGGGGTACCGTTGTACTCAAGAGAACCTGCATTACAAATTTTGGGGTGCTTTTTGTCTCATATTCCTTTTGAAATTGAGAAACTTTAATCTAAACGTATATATTATTGGAAAATTTTAATTTTCCATTTTTTTTACTGCCTAATTGTGAATACTTTCCTCCAGCCCCTGTAGGGTTAAAATGCTCATTATACCCCTAGATTAATTCTTTAAGGTGTGTAGTTTCCAAAATGGGGTCACTTATGGGGGTTTTCAGGATACCAGACTTTTAAATCCATTTAAAAAAAGAACTGGTCCCTAAAAAAATCAGTTTCACGAAAATGTGATAATTTGCTGATAAATTTCTAAGCCCCATAACACCCTAAAAAAGTAAAATATGTTTACCAAATTATGCCAGAATAAAGAAGATATATTGGTAATGTGACTTAGTAACTAATTTATGTGCTACGACTTTCTTTTTTTAGAAGCAGAGAATTTCAAAGTTCATAAAATGCAAATTTTTAAAATTTTTCATGATATTTTGATGTTTTTCACAAAAAACACACAAAGTAGTGACCAAATTTTGCCACTAACATAAAGTGCCATATGTCACGAAAAAACAATCTCAGAATCGCTAGCATACGTTAAAGCATCACTGAGCTATAAGAGCATAAAGTGAGACAGGTCAGATTTTGAAAAATTAGCCTGGTCATTAAGGCCCAAACTAGCTGCAGCACGAAGGGGTTAAAGCGTAACTGTCATTTCAGGGTCATTTTTTTTTTAAACATTAAATATCAATAGTACAAGCGATTTTAAGAAACTCTGTAATAGGTTTTATAAACCAAATGAGTTTCCTTCTAGACTGAAAAAGCAATCTCCCAGTCTCCCCCCTCACATCAGATGAAGCAGGATTTATGTGTCCATTTTCTGGCTATGGAGAGGGGAGGGGCTGTTAGGAGTGACTGAGCACGGAGCAGTCTTGCAAAGTAAAACACCCGGCAATCTTCTCTCAGTAAGTTCATAGATAAGCACTAACCTTTCTGACCCCAGAATCCAGCGTCTTAGGTGCCCAGAGAGTCTACAAACAGCTGACCTTCATGTCACCTCTTCCTGCTCCCTCATCTCCCTTGGCCCCTCCCCCCTTCCTTAAGGATAGAATGGAGAGAGCAGAGCCCGTCTTCACTGGCTTCTCTGTAATGAAGATGTGTTTGGGAGGCTGTGTTTGGGAGGCTGGGAGATTGCTTCTTGAGTACAGAAGAAGGCTTTTTTGGCTGATTAAAGCTATTACAGAGTTTCTTAAAATCTCTTATACTACTGATTTCTGCAATAAAAAAAAAAAAATATGACAGTTACGCTTTAAGGCCATTTCAGGCTCTGTCCTTAAGGGGTTAATTGCAGATAAGCAACACTGCCTGCAGGGAATCTAAGATAGTCAGAACAACACATCTCATTGTTATCGGAGGCTGCTGCTCTCACCCTTTATGTTGGCTGCCATATGTAAACTCAAGTCCAGCACAAATACACCAGGATGAAAGTATATGGAGTGATTCTATTACAACAATGATGGAGTGATGAGGTAGTATTAAATTGGTAAACCACCAGTGTGAAAAAGGACAGGGTAACATCCACATGTATACTGGTGTAAATGTAATATATATTAACCCCTTAAGGACACAGCCAATTTCTGTTTCTGCACTTTTGTTTTTTATTCCCTCCATTTAACTCTTTGAGGGCCAAGCCCAAAATGACCCAGTGGACCCCTGAGGAAGTCCGAGGGTACGGACGGAACGCGTGGGCCTCTGTGGTCGGTACCCCAATCTATCCCTGTTCCCCTTATATGGTGATGTACAGCCTTGTCATTCGGCCTGTCATTGCAAAGTACAATTAGTGGCGCAAAAAAGTGCTATGGCCTTTTAAGCACAAGGAGGAAAAAAACAAAAACGCAAAAATTGAAATTGGCCGGGTCCTCTAAGGGTTAAGCCAACCTGCGGCAGACTCAATCAGCAGAACGCCGATCGGACCGCACGGAGAAAGGTAAGAGACCTCCGGTGGTCCGTGAAAGCAATCAAGACACCCACAGTCACACTGCCTGGGTCCCAATTGGTAAGCGACAGGAGGGGTTAATAACAGGCTGCAGCACGATCACTGCAGCCTGTCATTAACTTTGAGAGCCCTAGAGACCCAGGACATACGGTTACGTCCAGGGTCGTCTAGTGACAGACATTCATGACGTAACTGTCCATGGTCGTCTAGGTTAAAAGGCCATAGCGCTTGCATTTTTCACCAACAGAATATGAGTTCTTATTTTTTGCAACACCAATAATAATTTGTAAAGACATATTTTTTTTCATAAAATATGCTGCGAAATCTAAAAAAAAAATGCACAGAGCCATATTTTTATACAGAGCCATATGGGGGTTTGTTTTTTGTGAGACCAATTGTACTTGATGCCCAACAATCTGCAATAAAAAGTATTGTGAAACTCAAAAAGTGAAATTGAAAACAAAAAATAAAACTAGTAGATTTTTTTCAGGGTAATGGGGGTGTCTGTCTGAGCCAGATTCAAGTAGTTGATACTGATCAGACATCACAAAGGTAATGAGAAGGCCTATGGCTCCCATAAAAACTGATTACCACTTAAACAATCACACTGTGAGGGTGCCCATCAGTCAGTGACAGGTGCTGTTTCTGTCACTGCCACACTTAAATGCCACAACTGTTATAGATGGCAGCATTTAAGAACTTAATAGCAGATCAGGTTGATCAGTTTTACCATAGGGCGAACGGCGTAAATGCAAAACTCCCTGAAATCAAAACAAATTCCTTTTTTTTAAAATTTGACAGCGCAAATGATTTTTTTCCGGTTTCGCAGCATATGTTATGGAAAAATAATGCCTGTCATTGCAAAGTACAATTGGTTTCGCAAAAAATAAGCGCTCATATACGTCTCTAGGTGGAAAAAAATGCAAGCGCTATGGCCTTTTAAACATAAAGTGGAAAAAGCAAAAGTGCAAAAACGAAAATTGGCTTTGACCTTAAGGGGTTAATGTTCATCATTGACTGTGAGTACCTGCTGCTGATAGCAACCAATATTCACTGTGTATGAAGCAAAGTCAGCTCCCTTTATAATAATATAGTAAAAGCATGCTATACATGCTCAACTATATTCCGGTTTAATCTGGGAAGGGGTTTATTTGGCCTGCTACATCGGGCATCAAGCAAATGGAGGGAGTGGAAAAATTATTAGCCATTAGGGCCTGTTTACACTGATGAAATTTGGCGGAATCCCGTCTCCCTTAGTGGCTATGGGAGGCCGTGGTCGCACAAGCCCTCCCATAGACTCACTGTTTGACACCGAGGCAGGCAGGATTCTGCTGCAGAGAGCTCCACCGAATTTGTTCAGTGTGAACAGTCCCTTACTCTGCACAAAAACAGCATGATGAATTTTGCAAATGCCACTACACAGCTGCAAACTGACAAGTTTATGCTTACAAAAACATTCAATCTCAGTGATAAATTTCACTGATGCATTTTAAAGTTTTTTCTTTACAGTTACTGATCAGTATTCACACTGATAAATGGTGTAACCTGGTAACATTTTGGCTTTAGTACAATAAAAATTTATTAAGCAAACTTAAGAGAGGCATACAATGAAGAAATGAGACAAATGTCAGCATATGACACTACAATGTTGTAGGTAGACTTAAAGAGAACCAATCACGGGGAGGTGGGTTTTTGGGTTTAATACTTAATTGCATTTGTTTTTACCTTATTTTTACTTTTGTAAATAACTTGAATTACTTTAGTTATAGATTTTCATTGTTATAGTAGTTTTAATTAGTGACTCGTGCCGGCTCTTTTCAAAAGAGTCGGCACGAAACAGCCATCCGGAAGTTCCCAGCATCCTCTGCGGGCCGGGAACAGAGAAACACATGTATCGCGAGATTGCCCTGTGTTACAGCTTATACATGGCTCCAGCAGCATGAATCAGGGCTGATATCAGTGCTGTCCTCCTCTCGCTTCACTTTACGCCCCCCGCCGGCCTCCTGAGTGACCCTCCTGTAATCAGGTAACCTGATCTGGTGGGATGCCGCCCGCGGGGGCTGCTTCTGACAGCTCTGTCACCGCTCCCTGGCTGCAGAGTAAAGAGAGAGGAGGACACGGACAGTGATCGGCTCTGAAGTAAGTTGAAAGTACAGGGGAGTTACAATCCCTCCCCCAGCACACACGGCAGGGAAGAAGTTACCTCCATAAACTCCTGCCTTGCTAGGCTAGAAGAGTTGTATCACAGCAGCCAGCCCTCCTGAAGGGAGAGCACCCTTGCTGGATCCAGGTCCTCAGTCTCCACTTCAGCCCCTCAGGACAACCACCCAGACCTTAGTATCACCAGAGGCAGGGTGAGGAGCCGCTCGCTTCATTGTGTGAACTGACAGGTCTTTCTGCGGCCACAATTCACTGAATTACGGCTGCAGAAAACTGACATGTCAGTTGTTTGTTGCGCCGTATGGGATCCCGGCCGGAGCGTATACTATGTGTATCCCATAGAAGAATAGAAAGCGTTCCACACCGTGCAAAGTATAGCCATTGTTGCCAATGGCAACAACGGCCGTACTTTTATGCCTTGTGAACATAACCTTGCAAAGGAAGATGCCATGTAGTCTGGAGCAGGGAGGAGTAATTGGTAGGATTTTTTCCCCCTCTCTTTTTTTTTCTTTTTCAGATATCGGTATCCTGAGGACTATGTTGGATTCGGTGTACTACTTCGATGACTGGAATTTTTCTTTATTTTTTTATAAAATGGTCAAAGAGGGGGCATGGGGTGGTTTTATTTCAATAAAAAAAAAAACTGGTGTATCGCTTTTTGTCCTTTTGGCTAAGATCAAGTGTAGTATCTGTTCTTATTAGTTTAATATCTGATACGTCCCCTATCTGGGGACCATATATTAAATTGATTTTTAGATCAGGGACATGGAAAAAGAGCTTGCTGTGTCCTCTCCAGGCATTGACCTGGTATTGCAGTGCTTCCAGGTTCAGTGCAAAAAAAAAAAAAAAAATGGTGTGGTTTTTTTTTTCTTCATTTTACAGGCTTAGGGTATGTGCACACTACAAAATCTGGGCAAAAACCTGTTCATTCTTTGGGCGGACAGTGGAACCAGCCTTTGTATAGAATGGAGTGTGTGGCACGGGCGGAGATGCGAGCGAGTGGTGGAATCTGCGGGGGGTTATCTGCCCTGCTTTTGTAGTGTGCACATACCCTTAGGGTACTATTACATGGAACGATAATCGGCCGATTCGGCCGATTATCGTTCTGTGTAATAAAGACAACGACCAGCCGACGATCAGCCGTTGTCATCGGCTGATCGTTGATATAGGTTCTGATCTATAATTGTGGGGCGCCGACCGCGCACCGCTACGTGTAATAGCGGTGCACGGCCGCCAACTGATGATATACATTACCTATCCTTGCTGCAGGGCTCATCTTCCTCTGGGCTTCTTCCCGGGTCCACACGCATCAGCTTCAGAGTGGCCTGTCTCAGCTGACAGGCCACTCAGCCAATCACTGGCCAGTACCCGGGGAGAAGCATAGAGGAAGAGGAGCCCTGCAGCCTGGATAGGTAAAGTATACCGTTTAAGCAAGGGCATCGGTAACAATGTCCTTGCAGCCCTTGTTAAACATCGGGCTGTGTAATAAGCCCAGTAAACGAGCGCTGATCTAGCAGATAGGCGCTCGCTTACATTTATTATCGGGCCCCCATCAGCCTGTCTAATAGTACCCTTAGAAGTGGTAGCTGTCAGACAGCATCCACAACTAAGCTTGTAAAGTGAAAAGAAAAAAAAAAATACACCAGAGATTTTTTTTAAATTGAAATAAAAACATTCCCACACCCTTTGTTGATAACTTTATCTTAAAAAAATGCTGGTCATTGACGTAGTCTGCCAAATCCAACGCAGTCCTCAGGATAACAATATATGAAAAACAAAGGAAAAAAAGGTATTAAATGGAAAGGGGGAAAGTTTACTGTTTGGCCTTCAAAGGGTTAAAATATACCTGCCATTCCGTTCAAGCGTCAGGATACCTCTGGAAACTCAGGAAAACTCCAGCGGCTCTGCATTCTGTAATTGTAATATATTGTTGCTTGCATTACTTACTATCTTACTATTAGTGTCAATAACTAAATTAAGTTGCATTCTTTTTTACTAGTGGTTTTTTACTGTTTTGGTCTTTGCACCACCTATTGCCCACCAGTGTCGGGCAACCCATCCTCGAGGATGACACAAGACCTTGTTACCTGGGTTGAGCAGAGTGGCCAAGGTTTCTTGGTGACACCCTCGATGCAAGATAGAGTACGGAGGCTTCTAGCAACTTTGCTCTATTCGGATTAGTTCCTCTTTCTTTAGGATACTGTCCTGCACTTTTAGATTGGTTCTCGCCGTGGGCTTGGATGATCCCTGACACTATGTTCAGCATTGCATAGTGTGTGGAAGTTCTGCTTTCAAGAAGAGAGTGCTCTTGCATCCCATGTGCGTCTGTCCACTATCACACCTCAGACTACACTAAATACTGACTAGTTGAGAGTCCTCTAACAGCGGACCTGGCATAAGCCAGTGTCCAGCTTGACTGCTGTAGGGACCATTCTGGCTTGCGTCCTTCCTCTACAGAAACCAGACTAAGACTCTCATAAAGATGTGGCTACACTTCCTCTCCCCATGTGACAACTTCCTACTGCCTATGTAACGTGCTGTGGGTGAGTGAGAAGATAGTACAAGGAAAAGAGAAGAATAGACATAGGTAGAAAAAAGAAAGAGCTCTCATTGGTGCACAGATCACAGAGACAATATAACCCTTTAACTGCTACAGCTGTGCAAAACTTAGACATACAGTACAGCTACTAGCAACATCTACTGGCAAAACATAAGTAATACTTCACCACCACTAATACTTTGAAGTACAAGCTTTTTCAAGGGGTATAAACACAAGTAACACCCATGGTGGGACACCACACTGTGAGCTGGTCAGCTGAATGAGTGACCCACAACCCTGACTTGTGCAGCTGCAGAAAGTGATGTGAAGAGGGAGAAAGGTGGCCCATGGACTGTTTATTCGGAAAGTCCATCGGGCATTTGCCCGGTATGCCAGATTGCCAGTCCGGGCACGCACTGGCTGCTGACCAGTATATGGTATGAACACAGTGGGATTAAACATAGCGCCCTTGCAAATGGTATCACCATAGTGTGATTAGATACAGTGCCTCAGCATAGGCTATCACACATAGTGGGATTACATGCTGCACCCCTGCTGATGATTTCACACAATAGGGGATTAGATACAGCACCCCTGCAGATGGTATCACACAGTGGGATTAGATACAGTGTCTTAGAATACAATATCATGTGGTGTCCCACCACTGGTGTTTTCTCTTCTGCACCTGTTCTAAAGTTCTCACTCAGGTTAAGCGGTGGATGTAATATTTACATCTAGCTCTCTCTAATGACATTGCGCACTTCACACTGCCAGACAGAAGTCCTCATACTTGTCCCCTCCAACCAGAAGCGACCTCTGCACCAGTCCACCACCTCCCCCACTGTTAGGACTTGGGCCGTGCATTCGGCTCCCGGCGTCGCCGATGAGTGCAGCCAAAGCATACATAACCGCTCAGGCCGGTTGCTAGGGGCACGACGACGGCGGCGTCCATAGCAGCCGGACTGCTTCTCATGTTTTTTACCTACTCTGCTCTGCTACTCCGTGTTGTAGCAGAGGCCAGGGTTTCACTCCCCTGGCTGATCAGCATAGCTGTTTTGTGTGTTGAACTGATTGTAGATTGACAGCTGACTCAGCCAATCAGCTGTCAGTAATCTTGAGTCTGGGACCTATAAATATCCTCCACAGTCTACTATGCTTTGCCTGTGAAAGTCCCTGGCGTTACTTGATCTAGCGTTCCTGCATTCATATTCTGGTTACCTGACTCTAGCTTTGACTACTTGACTATTCTTTTGGACACGATTTGGTACTTTTTTGCTCGGCTGGTTTTGACTCGGACTTCTGACCTTCCCTTTATTGTGTTGTGTATTGTCTTGTTTTGTTTTGTGTATTCACTGTAGTGAGATCAGGGACTGCCATCCAGTTGTCCGTTTGCTAATTAGAGCATCTGAGGCAAGCAGGTAGGGGCAGTGGGGCGGGTGCCAGCTTCAGGGCTCACCTGTCCTTGTGTCTCTCTGTCCTGATCCTAACACCCACTGGCTGCTCAGCACACAAAACTGAGGATATCAGCTCCTACTAAGGGAGCTCCAAGTAAAGTCCTTGTGGGGTGGGGATGGGTAGGAGGGTGCTTGCTAAGTGAACTCCGTGGGGAGAGGTGCTAATGTGGACTTACATACAGTGTGAGGGCTGCCTGTTATCTGTTGCTGTCGATAATAGGCAGTTGGTTTCTTATTCAGCTAGTTTCTTGTTTAGGGCTGAAGTTGGTCTCTTATTCAGCCATTTCTTATTTACAGGATTTTTCTTTTCCATTTTTAGCCATTTTTCTTACAGAAAAATAATCATAATTTACCAGTAAGAAAATTGTAATGAGGGAAATGGAGTTAAAAACGGCTAAAAGTACCCAGTGGTTGGCATTAAAAATTGTAAAACGGTCAAATAAAAAAAAAAAAAAATTATATATATGTTAAAAAACTTACTTTGGGCCACTGATCACACACTGGCACACAGGGAGGAATGCCCTGCATCACAGCTAAAAGAGTTTAGCCAGGACCAAAGTGGTTCTGGGTTTAAAAACTGGCATCAAAGTAGGGTTAAATGAGTTTGGAATCAACTGAATGTGATGTAGGACATCCTAATCTGTGTGTTGGCAGTGTGAGATCAGTGGCCAAAACCCATTTAACCCCTTTTAACACCAGTTACTTATTCAGATCAGGAAAAAATGCCCATCTGCCCATGTTGATGCCAGTTTTTAAACCCAGAACCATTTTGGGCCTGGCTGGACTCAACTGAGTGTGATACGGGGCATCCCTTTCTCTGTGTGCTGCTATTGGAAGATCAGTGGCCTAAACTTATTTAGCCCTTTGAAAACACTAGTTACTTTTCTCAAATCAGAAAAAAATGTCAATCTGCCCACTTTAACCCCTTAAAGGCAGAGCCCAACATGACCTTAAAGTGACACTGTCATCCTCTTTTTGCATTATGACTTCTTTACACCGCTGTAAAGGGTAAATTTTGCATTTTTCTACCTTATTTTATATCATTCGTCATGGTGCTTGTTCCAGTAAAAAGGGATCTTTTATCATCTGTGAATTGTGCTACCGGGACGAGGCTTCATGGCTGAAGCGCCACTTAGCCCCACCCAAATCGCCACCATAGGCCCTGCCCCCTCAGTGACCATTGGTATGGGTTAACCTAGAGGGGTGAGACCTTGACCTTTAGGCTGACCTGTTTCAATGACCGTCGAGGGGGGGGGGGGGCTATGCACCAATGACGTCACGGGGGTGGGGCATATGGTGATGTGGTCAGAGCTAAGTGGCGCTTCGGCCATGAAGCCCCGCCCAGGTAGCACAATTCACAGATGATAAAAGATCACTTTTTACTGGAACAAGCATATAAAATAAGGTATGGAAAATGCAAAAAGGGCGTTAGTGTCACTTTAATGACTGCAACAATTTTCAATTTTCGTTTTTTCCTCCTCCCCTTCTAAGAGCAATAACTCTTTTTTTTCAGAAATAAGTTTACTTTGTAATGGTTCCTTTCAATGTACCATAAAATTAATGCTGAAACCCTCAAAATATTATTTATGGGGTGAGATAGGTGGGAAAAATACAATTCTGCAATTTTTTTTTTGTGTGTGTGTGTGTGTGTTGGGGGGGGGGGGATCGGTCCGTGTTTAGGTTATGCACTTTATACTAAAACTGATATGATATTTTTATTCTATAGGTCAGTCTGAATACAGCGATATGCAGTTTTTATAGGTTTCTAATGTTTGTTTGTTTTTTTAACAGTAAAACTTTTTTTTTAAATAGGTATGATTAAAATAGCCCTACTGTGACTTTTTCACCTACGTGGCTGTATGGGGTGTCATTTTTCTCTAGTTTTTAATAGTACCATATTTGTGAAGATTGGTCGTATTGACATACATTGGCCATATGCCTAGGGGACTTTTAACTTTTTTACATTTGATTACTAACACTGAACATCGCTATGCCATAGCATAGCATAGATCAGTGTTATCTATGCTCAATGCATAGAGTCTGCCTGTGGCAGACTCTATGCATTGATCACCGATCTGACTGCCATAATGTAGGTAAGAGTCAGTTAAAATGCAGTAAGGCAGTCAGTTAGAATGATCAGAACCCCGGATCAGTCAGTGACAGGAGTGCAGCTTGTCACTGTTTTAAATGCCAACGATTGGGGCACTGCAGGAGTTAATGGCCCAACCTTACCAAACCCTTTGAAAACACCTGTTACTAATTCAAATCAGAAAAAAAAATGCCCATCTGCCCAATTTTTTTTTGCCAGCTTTTACACCCAGAACCCCTTGAGGCAGGCTGAACTTAACTGTCTTTGATGCAAGGCATCTCGCTATCTGTGTCATTAATGTGAGATCAGTAGCCCAAACTAATTTAACCTTTTGAAAAACTTACTTATTCAAATTAGTTGCCAGTTTTTACACCCAGACCCACTTTGGGGCCGGCTGTACTCAACCATGTTTGATACGGGGCATCCCTCTCTGTGTGTTGGCAGTGTGAGATCAGTGGCCCAAACCCATTTAACTATTTGAAAACATCAACTACTTAAAATTAGAAAAAGATTTTCTACCTGAATAGAGCTCATTCTTTCTGACCTTCGTCACCCCCCCCCCCCCCCCTCATGCCTCTGCATTAACTGAAACAATACCTCAGTCAGGGACCGCTATGTGATTTTTTTTTTTTTTTTTTTTTTGGGGGGGGGGGCACACAATACTCATTCTTAACCAGCATTCATTGGCCCTCATTGAATTTTCTTCAATTACACAACTTCACCTTCCTTATAGAGAACTTACATCCTTACCTGGAAAGATGAGCTACATATCTCCACTTCAATCATCACACAAGAGAATTCATATAAAATCCTGACACAGTAGTACCAACTACTGATATCTGCTGGAGGTGTGGTGCGAACAAAAGTACTCTGGCACACAGTGTTTGGTTCCGTCAAGAGCCAATGTGTGACCTGGCTATTGCCATCACCTAACAACTAGCTCTTTTATGGCTACCCCTCTGAAAACTCATCTATCTAAAAACATTGACATTTTCACTGGAGCCAAACTTCTTATACCTGCACTCTGGAAACAGGACAACCCCCCCCCCCCCTGCCATCCTTAGCAGACCGGCTGGGTAAGGTTGACCAGATAGATGCAGTGAAAGAGTTAGTGAGTTGGCCGCAAAGGTCTGATACTAAAGGTCCTATTCCAAGGAACGATTATCGTCCGTATCCGGCCGATATCAGCCGCTACGGACGATAATCGTCCCGTGGAATAGAGTGCAACGATCAGCCGACATCGTTCATGTCGGCTGATCGTTGCAGTTGCTTGTTTTTAAACATGTTGAAAAACAAGCGACTGATACAGCAACAATCTGTTGCCGTCGCTCCGTTGAATAGGAGCACCGGCAGCAGATACTGCTGTATCCTATGGGCTGCCCGGACGATCAGCGATCCCCCGGGCAGCTCCCCCGCAGCTCCCCGCCGCCCCTCCCGCCCTCACCCGCTCGCTGCAGCAGCGTTGAATAGCGGCAGCAGCGAGCGGGGAACAAGGAGCAAACGAGCGCTGAGAGCGTTCATTTGCTCCTCTAAACGACCCATGAAATAGGGCCTTAAGTTTGAGCAAACCTGGTCTCCCTAGCTGAAATGCAAACTAGCCCTTGACACTGGGCTTTCATCCAGACTGGCCTCCCAAAGCATCCTTATCGTCCTCCATATCGACACCCTGGGATGACAATACCTCTGACTTTATAATTCTAGTTGAACACACTTCTTATCTGCCCACCCTCTAGGACAGTACCCATAGCATCCCCCCCTTCCTACGTCTGATGTGTTGGTTTGTCTGTTACAAGTTATGGTGTACCATTGTGCCCTTATTGTTGCACACCTCCTTGTACTGACGCTCACGATCTCTATAACTAAAGTTTCGTTCAGCATACTGTGATGATTGCTTATTTTCTGCTTACCATTTCCTTTCCTGTAACCAGGAAATTTAAAAAATATATAGAAAAAAAGCCCAATTTGATGCCAGTTTCAAGACCCAGGGTTAAATGAGTTTAGGCCACTGATATCACACTGATAACACTATGTAACACAAGTTTTGTTCCCAGTTTTTTAATGTTTTATTCCAATTGTCTAAAACAAATTGAAAATTGCTTACATTCATCATAAACTTTGCTTTTGTGACCACGGCAACGAAAATTATAAATTTTTATTATGGAAACAGATGATTTTGTATCTTCTCATTTATACAGTCAGACTAAGAAGACTATAGGCATTGCAAATCTACACAGATTACCAAAAACTGTTCAGAAGTGTGTGTTTTTCCGAGATTTATGACTATACTGCAAATCAGATTCACGAATCAATCTCCAAATATAGTCGCCCATCATGTCCTTGTTATATTGTCCTTGCTAATGGCGTTCAAAGTTCATAATGTCCTGGTGGAAGCTCTTGCCTTGCTCCTCTGAATAAGCTCCCATGTTCTCTTTGAACTTATCAAGATAAGCATCAATGATATGGATTTTGAGTAAAAGAAATTTGAACAGCGCTCCATAGCACAGGTCAGAAGGGTATGTGGTAGGTGAGAGAAATGAATGAAAAACTCTCACCTTGTGGGGTTGTGCAAGAGGAGGCACAACACTCAACAACCGCATGTGAAGGATCGCTGCCGCTCCCAGGTAACCCATAACCCAAGATGGATAGCAATAAAACAGATCTCCAAACCTCTCTCTTTCCTATTTAGCTTCTTGGGAAATTCACTGCACTCTATGATCTTCTTGATTTGTGGTCCGACGAAGACACCAGCTTTAATCTTTGCTTCAGACAGCTTAGGGAAAAGATCTTGGAGGTAATTGAAAGCTATCCACTCCTTATCTAGAGCCCTGGCAAATTGTTTTAGGAGCCCCAACTTGATGTATAGTGGTGGCATCAGTATCTTGCGTGGGTCCACCAGTGGCTCCCACTTTACATTGTTCTTCCCCACAATGAACTCTGTCCGCTGAGGCGAGTCCCGCCTGTGGTAGTGTGCTCTAGTATCCCGGCTTTCCCAAAGGCAAAGAAAGCAAGGATATTTAGTAAATCCACCTTGGAGGCCCATCAGGAATGACACAATTTTGAAATCTCCAATAACTTCCCAGCCGTACTCATCATCCTTCAAGGCACCTAGCAACATCTTGACACTGGTGTATTACTCTTTCAGGTGCACCAGGTGAGCTACAGAAAGAGATGGATACTTGTTCCCATTGTGAAGAAGCACGGCTTTGAGGCTCTTGCATGAGCTGTCTATAAAGAGACGCCACTCATGCGGCTTACAGGTGATACCTATAGCCTCAAATAGACCGGCCACATACATAGCAAAATGCGTCTGCTGGATGTATGCAACCTCTTGATGCCATCTAAACTGACTAAGTTGCTGTGTACTGTAAGGAAAAAGGATGTCTCTCCAAACTGCAAATTAAAATGCTCAATCTTTATTCCATGCAGTATCAAAGTACAAGAGTGTACTGAGGATTCAGCAGAGCAAGACTGATCACCCGGTAGCAGAGTAACACACTATATATACATTTGAAAGTAGTGGTCCTTCCTAAGCTCCTTCTGTAATGGGTGTGGGGTGAAGTGTGAATACTGTCGATATTAGAATCTGAATAGAGAATGAATTCACACCTGTCTGTCTAAGTCAATTTCCCTTTGTCGGTGATGGCTATTGTCCACTTACTATGCAATCCCAATCAATTAGATCATGTCTCTCCATCTCTCAGGATGGGCTATAGTGGCCCTATATAACTGTAGTTATACAGCTACCTACAATTCTGTACAGTTCTAGATTATTCTGGATAGTTCTAGAAACTTCTTGATAGTTCTCACAATTCCAGAAGCTTCTTAAGTATCTTGAAATATGGTGAATATCCTTAAAAATAGATCAATTTCAAAATATCATTGTGCTGACCACAAAAGCAAAGTTTACAGGGAATAATAACTTCTTTCTATTCATTTAGGGTACAAACAATGAGGAAAACACACTTAACAACTAGGAACAAAAAAGTTTTGGAAAATTGTTACATGGTGTAATACACAGAAATTTATACTCCACATCACACTGCCTGAAATGATTCTGGCTGTAAAAAGTGAGATTAAAGTGGTCATTTTTTTCTGATTTGAATAAGTAACAAGATGCGCTCCTGTCACTGACCAATCCGGGGTTCTGATCATTCTAACTGACTGCCGTAACTGGTGATTTTAACCCCTTAAGGACAGAGCCAATTTTGATTTTTGCGTTTTCGTTTTTTCCTCCTTGTGCTTAAAAGGCCATAGCACTTGCATTTTTCCACCTAGAAACCCGCATGAGCCCTTATTTTATGCGTCAGTAATTGTACTTTGCAATGACAGGCTGAATTTTTGCATAAAGTACACTGCGAAACCAGAAAAAAAATCAAAAGTGTGGTGAAATTGAAAAAAAAACACATTTTGTTTATTTGGGGGAAATGTGTTTTTACGCCATTCGCCCTGGGGTAAAACTGACTTGTTATGCATGTTCCTCAAGTCGTTACGATTAAAACGATATATAACATGTATAACTTATATTGTATCTGATGGCCTGTAAAAAATTCAAACCATTGTCAACAAATATACGTCACTTAAAATAGCTCCATTCCCAGGCTTATAGCGCTTTTATCCTTTGGTCTATGGGGCTGTGTGAGGTGTCATTTTTTGCGCCATGATGTGTCCTTTCTATCGGTACCTTGATTGCGCATATACGACTTTTTGATCGCTTTTTATTACAATTTTTCTGGATTTGATGCGACCAAAAATGCGCAATTTTGCACTTTGGGATTTGTTTGCGCTGACGCCGTTTATCGTGCGAGATCAGGAACGTGATTAATAGTTCAGGCGATTACGCACGCGGCGATAGCAAATATGTTTGTTTATTTATTTACTTTTATTTATAACCTGGGAAAAGGGGGGTGATTCAGACTTTTATTAGGGGAGGGGGATTTTTACTAATAACAATACTTTTTTTTTACTTTTACACTTATACTCGAAGCCCCCCTGGGGGACTTCTAGTATAAGTGCATTGATCTTTCATAGAGATCTCTGCAGCATAGATATGCTGCAGAGATCCATGACATAGGCACTCGTTTACTTCCGGCTGCTGCAGCCCCCGGCCGGCTTCAGTTACGGAGATCGCTCCTCCGGCATAACATCCCGGAGGAGCGATCTCCCCACTAGACACCAGGGATGACGCTGTGTCCGGTAATCGGATGCAGCTGTCAACTTTGACAGCTGCATCTGATTACTGTATTAGCGAGCACGGACCATGCCCGCTAATACCTGCGCCCCGGGCTACAAGCGGCACCCGGGACCGCCGCGGTTCAGAGCGGGGTCGCCGCACGGCCCCGCTCTGAACGTCCCTAACGGCATCAGGGCGTAAATATACGCCCTATGTCGTTAAGGGGTTAAAGGGTTTTTTATAAGGTTGAGCCACTGATCTCACACTGCCAAAACACAGATGCCCCGCATCAAACACTGTTGAGTCCAGCCTGGTCCAAATTGTTCCTGGGAGTAAAAACTGGCATTAAAAGGGGCAGATAGGCATTTTTTTTACTGATTTGAATAAGTAACTGGTGTATTTAAAGGGTTAAATGAGTTTGGGCCACTGATCTCACACTGCCAACACACACAGAGAGGGATGCACGGTCCGCATCAAACCCAAGCGTCCATGATGCTTAAGTTCATTTCTTATTTGGCTACTTTCTTATAGAAACATAGAAGATTGTCGGCAGAAAAAGACCACTGGGTCCATCTAGTCTGCCCTTTTAGTATTTTCTTTCTTATTATCTTAGGATAGATATATGTCTATCCCAGGTGTGTTTAAATTCTGTTATTGTAGATTTACCAACCACCTCTGCTGGAAGTTTGTTCCAGGTATCTACTACTCTTTCAGTAAAATTATATTTTCTCACATTGCTTCTGATCTTTCCCCCAACTAACCTCTCACTGTGTCCTCTTGTTCTTAAGCTCAGTTTTTTACTAAAAACACTTCCCTCCTGAACCTTATTTAGTCCTTGAACATACTTAAAGGTTTCGATCATGTCCCCCCTTTCCCTTCTTTCCTCCAGACTATACAGATTCAAATCGTTAAGTCTTTCCTGATATGGTTTATGCCTTACACCCTCCACCATTTTTGTAGCCCGTCTTTGGACCCGTTCAATTCTTCAATGTCCTTTTTTAGATGAGGTCTCCAGAACTGGACACAGTATTCCAGATGTGGCCTCACCAAACCTCTATACAGCGGGATCACAATCTCTCTCTTCCTACTGGTTATACCTCTAGCTATACACCCCAGCATACGATTAGCTTTCCCCACCGCCTGGTTGCACTGGTGACTCATTTTAAGGCTGTCTGATATCACTACCCCTAAATCCTTCTCTTCTGAAGTCCTTTCCAACACAGTGCTGCCGATGTGATACTCTGATAGAGGATTCCTCCTCCTCCTCACGTGCATTATTTTACATTTGGAAACGTTGAACTTCAATTTCCACTGTTTGGACCACTTATCTAGGAAAGCTAAATCGTTTTCCATATTACTAACACCTATTGCACACTTTTGTGTCGTCAGCAAACAGACAAACTTTACCTACCAACCCTTCTCCTATGTCACTTACAAACATATTAAAAAGAATAGGACCCAGAACAGACCCTTGTGGTACACCACTTGTAACCAGTCTCTGCTCGGAATATACACCATTAACAACAACCCTCTGATATCTATTCTTCAGCCAACCACAAATCCACTGAACTATCCAGGGATTAAGTCCAATTTTCTCCAACTTCTCTATCAGCTCTTTATGGGGAACTGTATCAAAAGCTTTGCTGAAGTCCAGATAGGCGATATCCACAGCACCACCTTCATCCAGTACTTTTGTGGCATAATCAAAGAAATCAATGAGATTAGTCTGACATGATCGTCCCTCAGTTAAGCCATGCTGTTTTGGATGCATCAAATTGTTAATTCTTAGGTGATCTATTATCTTCTTTTTTTGAAGAGTTTCCATCATTTTCACTACTACAGATGTCAGGCTCACTGGCCTGTAGTTACTGGGCTCTTCTCTATTCCCATTCTTGTGGATTGGTATAACATTGGCTGTTCTCCAATCCTTGGGGACATCTCCTGTTAGCAGGGATTGGTTATACAGATCTGTCAGGGGGGCAGCAATCACAGATCTGAGTTCTTTAAGAACCCTGGAATGGATCGATCTGGAACCATAGCCTTATTCAACTTTAAACAAGTTCCTCTGCAACTTCAGTCTCTGAAAATACTGGAGCTGAACCCATATAGCTGGAGGCAATGCTGTGTCCAACCATCCTGTGATTGTGAAGGCCTCCTTCTGAAAACACTGAGTAGAAGTAACTATTCAAATTGTCAGCGACCGCCTTATCTCCATCAATAAACATATTATCCCCATTACTTATTTTAGTAATGCTGCAGCCATTCTTCTTCTTCTTCCTGTCACTTATATATCTGAAGAAGGTTTTATTCCCCTCCTTAACAGATTTTGCCATTTCTTCTTCTTTTGAGGCTTTAGCAGCATTTATAATCTGCTTTGCCTCCTTTTGTATACTTTTATACGTCTCTCTGTCAGCTTCATTCCAAGTCTCCTTATACTTCCTATACGCTGCCTTTTTTCCTTTTACAATGGCCTTAACCTCTCTGGTAAACCATAATGGATTTTTCTTCCTTTTACTTTTGCTAACTTCTCGTACATTTAGTCTAGTTGCCTTTAATATGGCATTTTTTAATTCTGCCCACTGAGTGCTCGCTCCCGATGTTTTATCCCACCCTCTTAATTCTTTATCTAAATACTCCCCCATTTTATTAAAATCTGTCTTCCTAAAATCCAATACTCTTGTTGTAGTATGGTATTGGACGCAGTCAGTTTGTATGTCGAACCATAAACACTGGTGGTCACTGGAACCTAAATTTTCTTCCACTCTAACTTCAGACACCCGATCCCCATTAGTAAATACTAAATCTAGAATGTTCTCTCCTGTGGTTGGTGACCTCACTAGCTGTTTTAGAGATGCCCCTGTAAGGGCCTCCATTACATTCTTGCTTTTACATGTAAGTGCAGAAGGGATATTCCAATCCACATCCGGCATGTTGAAGTCACCCATAACTACAATGTCCCCCTCCATCAGCATGTTATCATAGTCTTCACTTTGCCCCCTTATCACACCCAAAGAGCCCAGCCTGGCCCAAAATGGTTCTGGGTGTTAACCCTGGTATCATTGTGGGCAGACTGGCATTTATTTTTGATTCGAATAAGTAACTGATGTTTTAAAGGGTTATATAAGTTTAGGCCACTGTTCTCAGACTGACAACACACGGAGAGGGATGCCTCTTGTCACATTCAGTCCAACCTGGCCCAAAGTGGTTCTGGATGTTGAAATTGGCATTAAAGTGGGCACATTGGCATTTTCCCTGATTTGAAAAAGTAACTAGTGTTTTCAAATGTTATTTTTTTTTTTTTTACTTTCAATAGTTTTTATTTAGAGAAAAATATATAACAATAAAATAGTTAAAATCAGGGAGTGGCACAAAATACATACAGGTCCAAAGGGATACAATGGCGATTCATAAACATTTCCATTAATGAGTATTCAATACACCCACATACAAATAACATCTTATTCGTTTGCTATCAATTTTTTTTTTAGCAAATCCTACCAGTCTAACCAAACATATTCCAGGATTCATATCAAGAATTATGTTGCAGGTTTACTGATATACGCCACCCTTATTTAATATGAGATCTGCCCCAATACATTATTTAATCTAAACTAATCCCTATATAGACCTACCAAGCTATCCCAGATCTATTCAATAAACCTATCCTCCCCCCCCCCCCCCAATACATTATTTAATCTAAACTAATCCCTATATACACCTACTAAGCCATCCCAAGGGTTGAGGGGAAATACAGCTTAATGTATTAACAACGGTTCCCTTTAGTTTATTAACCTATATTGCAAAAATTCTTATCATGGCCTAAGCTAACTAAAACTAAATTGACAAAATATTTTATAGTTATGCTTTAACCCTTTGAGGACCAAGCCCAAAATGACCCAGTGGACCGTGCAAATTTTCATTTTTGTGTTTTTGTTTTTTCCTCCTCCCATTCTAAGAGCTCTAGCACTTTCATTTTTCTATCTACAGGGCCATGTGAGTGCTTTTTTTTACAGGAATAGGTGTACTTTGTAACAGCGTCTTTCATTCTACCATAACATATATGATGGAACCACAAAATACTATTTATGAAGATATAAATTGGTGAAATCGTAAAAAAGAATGCAAAATGGTAACTTTTGGGGTTTCCTGTGTTTATATAATGCACTTTATGGTAAAAGTGACATGATACCATTATTCTATACAATAGGTCAGCCCAAACACAACCATATGCAGGATTACACAGATTCTCTAATGTTATATATTTTTTCTTATTACATCCTTTTTTTTTTTGCAATTAATTATTATTAAAGTGGACCTATTGTGACTCTTATAACGGTTTTAGTTTTTCACCTACGGGGCTATATGGGGTGTAATTTTTTGCGCCATGATCTCTAGTTTTATTAATACCATATTTGTGTAGCTTGGACGTTTTGATAACTTTTCATTTATGCCGTTCATTTGCCTCTTTTCATTAATGACGATTGTTATATTGTAATAGATTGGACAATTATGCACGCTACGGTATGTAATATGTTTATTATAGTGCTTGAAAAGCACTATATTGTAATCCGTATTCTTCTTCCGTTTCTTCTTCTTCTTCCAGCCATTTTTCTGCGCATAATACAGCCCGAACTGCTTTGCGCACAGACTCCGTTCAAACTGCGTTTCGAAGCCCTTGGCGGTGTGAGGTGTGCTATCTATTTTTTATTTCGATCGAATTTGTCGTTTTTAAGAAATTTACGTTTAAAGACTCCTAATTTCCCATAGAAAATAATGGCCCATTGGAAATAATGGCCACACTTTAACCGCTAACAGCCAATCACAGCACATATGCAAATAGCTGAAGTATAGCAGCCAATAGGAACTCTAAGGTCTTGTCTGGCAATGTATCACACCATCCACAGTCACATGTCCACTATTGGCCAATAGAAGATGTAATATATGGAAGATCCTTAACAATTGTATCTCACTGACATGAGTAAGATTGTCATGGTAACCGAGCAATGATCTTTACCATTATAAGTAGCAGAGTTCAGTCAGTAAAATAGCAGAGCTGAGGCAGGCATGTAGCAGGGATGGTACCCAAGCCGCTCTTAAAAGGACGGTACCCAAGCCGCTCTTAAAGGGACGGTACCCAAGCCGCTGTGTAAGTAGAATTACATAAGTCGCTCTTACAGGGACAGTACCCAAGCCACTCTTAAAGCGACAGTAACCAAGCCGCTCTTAAAGGGACAATACCCAAGCCGCTCTTAAAAAGGCATTAAATAAGTTGCTCTTGAAAGGGACAGTACCCAAGTCGCTCTTAAAGGGACGGTACCCAAGTCGCACTTAAAGGGACGGTACCCAAGTCACTCTTAAAGGGACGGTACCCAAGTCGCTCTTAAAGGGACAGTACCCAAGTCGCTCTTAAAGGGACCCAAGTTGCTCTAAATGGGTCCCTTTAAGAGCGAAATATGTCCTTTTAAGAGCAAAATGGGTCCCTTTAAGAGAAACCTGGGTCCCTTTAAGAGAAACCTGGGTCCCTTGAAGAGCAAAATGGGTCCCTTTAAGAGCGACCTGGGTCTCTCTAAGAGCAAAATATGTCCCTTTAAGAGAAAATGGGTCCTTTTAAGAGCGACCTGGGTCCCTTTAACCTCTTAACGACGCATGACGGGTATACCCGTCATGCGGCCGTTAAGAGTAAACAGTGAGGGCTCCCGGCGTGAGCCCTCTCTGCAGCGCGCGGTCCCCAGTTGCTAAGTGCAGCCAGGAACCGCGTGTATTAGCCGGCGCGGCCGATCGCCGCGGCCGGCTAATTAACTATTCAAATTACGCTGTCAAAGCTGACAGCTGCATTTGAATAGCAGCTGTGCCCCCTCTCCGCGATGCGATCCGTTCTAATGAGCCGGCCGGGGCTCAGCGTCGGAATGACGCTGATCCTGGCTCGGCAATCTATTCAGATGGTCTGCAGCAGACCATTATAATAGAGCACCGATCTGATGGATCATTGCTCTATTATATACACAGGATTGATCTCAATGGGAGATCAGTTCTGTGTATATAGAAGTCCCCCAAGGGGCTTCATATTACTGTAAGGGAAAGTTAAAAAAAAGTGTTTTTATTAATATAAAATCCCCTCCACTAATAAAAGTCTGAATCACCCCCCTTTTCCCATTTTACAAATATAAATAAATAAATAAACATGTTTTTTATCACCGCGTGCGTAATTGCCGAACTATTAATTAATCACATTCCTGATCTCGCACGGTAAACGGTGTAAGCGCAAAAAAATCCCAAAGTGCAAAATTGCGCATTTTTGGTCGCATCAAATCCAGAAAAAATGTAATATAAAGCGATCAAAAAGTCGCATATGCGCAATCAAGGTACCGATAGAAAGAACACATCATGGCGCAAAAAATGACACCTGACACAGCCCCATAGACCAAAGGATAAAACCTCTATAAGCCTGGGAATAGAGCGATTTTAAGGAACGTATATTTGTTAACAATGGTTTTAATTTTTTACAAGCCATCAGATACAATAAAAGTTATACATGTTACATATCGTTTTAATCGTAATGACTTGAGGAACATATATAACAACTAAGTTTTTCCATAGGACACACAGCGTAAAAATGAAGCCCCCCCAAAGAAAAATAATTGCGTTTTTTTTTTCAATTTCACTGCGCATATAATTTTTTTCTGGTTTCGCAGCATTTTTTATGGAAAAATTCAGCCTGTCATTGCGAAGTACAATTAGTGACGCAAAAAATAAGGACTCATGTGGGTCTGTAGGTGTAAAATGCAAGTGCTATGGCCTTTTAAGCACATGGAGGAAAAAACGAAAACGCAAAAACGAAAGTTAGCACGGTCCTTAAAGGGTTAAGAGCAACCTGGGTCACTTTAAGAGCAAAATGGGTCCCCTTAAGAGCGACCTGGGTCCCTCTAAGAGCAAAATATGTCCCTTTAAGAGAAAATGGGTCCTTTTAAGAGCGACCTGGGTCCCTTTAAGTATACCAAAGAAACAGCTATGCCAAATTCATAAACCATAGCACACCGAGTAATGTAATAAATAAAAGTACTTTATTATAACAGGTACAATATTAGATATCAATGATCCCACAAACTTAAAAACAATTAAAATGTATAGCACACACGGGGGTACCCGGTATAGTACCACCCACAATGACACCCCAGTCTAGTTGTATCAACCACCCTGTGTAAGTAAAGTGCACGTGCAATATATTGATAATCAATTGTAAACCTAATTCGCACCAACAATCCACAATACTATTAAATATAAATGCTGTAAGCAATATCACCCAATGAATAAATAAATAAATATAAGCACAAAAAGCAATATCACCTAATGAATAGAGGAGCTGTTTTAAAGATAGTAAAGTGAAAATCAGATCAAATAATAAGATACCACCATAAGTACACAAACAACAGGGTGGTGATGGGGTGTTAAGGGAAAGAGCTCCACGCGTTCCGTCCGCCCAACCGGACTTCCTCAGGGGTACTGTACATAGATTAGGGACCGTTATATATACACAAAAGTATTAGATAGTTAAGTATATCATACAAATAATTAGTAATACCTGTGTAACGGGAGCTGCCCATTGTTCCATGCTGACTCCAAGATGGTGCCGATAGCGTGACCCATGCGTTAGTGCACATGTCCGGTTCATTTTGGTCACATGACCGCGGCTGCCTGACTCTAAGTCACATGACCGCTACCGCTCATTATATTAGCAAAAGCCATCAAAAACACGTCTTACATGATTATACAGAATAAAATTGCAGTCAGAAATACATTATTATAGTTGTAGAAGACATATGTACTCATGAGGCAATCCTCGCTGGTACCCGTAGTGCCACAGATCTGGGTCCCTTTAAGAGCAAAATGGGTCCCTTTAAATGCGACCTGGGTCCCTTTAAAAGCGAAATGGGTCATTTTAAGAGTGAAATTGGTCCCGTTAAGAGCGACCTGGATCCCTTTAAGAGTGACCTGGGTCCCTTTAAGAACGACCTGGGTCCCTTTAAGAGCGAAATATGTCCCTGTAAGAGCAAAATGGGTCCTTTAAAGAGTGACCTGGGTCCCTTTAAGAGTGACCTGGGTCCCTTTAAGAGCGAAATGGGTGCCTTTAAGAGCGACCTGGGTCCCTTTAAGAGCAGCCTTGGTCCCTTTGAGAGCAACCCAAGTCCCTTTCAGAGCGAAATATGTCCCTGTAAGAGCAAAATGGGTCCTTCTAAGAGCGACCTGGGTCACTTTAAGAAAAACCTGGGTCCCTTTAAGAGCAACCTAGGCCCCTTTAAGAGCGAAATGGGTGCCTTTAAAAGCGACCTGGGTCCCTTTAAGAGCGACCTAAGTCCCCTTAAGAGCAAAATGGGTCCCTTTAAGAGCGACCTTGGTCCCTTCAAGAGCGACCTGGGTCCCTTTAAGAGTGAAACGGGTCCCTTTAAGAGCGACCTGGGTCCCTTTAAGAGCAACCCGGGTCCCTTTAAGAGCGAAATATGTCCCTGTAAGAGCAAAATGGGTCCTTTTAAGAGCTACCTGGGTCACTTTAAGAGCGACCTGGTTCCCTTTAAGAGCGACCTGGGTCCCTTTCAGAGCGAAATATGGCCCTGTAAGAGCAAAATGGGTTCTTTTAAGAGCGACCTGGGTCACTTTAAGAGAAACCTGGGCCCCTTTAAGAGCGAAATGGGTGCCTTTAAAAGCGACCTGGGTCCCTTTAAGAGCAACCCGGGTCTCTGTAAGAGCCAAATGGGTCCTTTTAAGAGCGACCTGGGTCCCTTTAAGAGCGAAATGGGTCCCTTTAAGAGCGACTTGGGTCCCTTTAAGAGCAACCTGGGTCCCTTTAAGAGCAACCCGGGTCCCTTTAAGAGCGAAATATGTCCCTGTAAGAGCAAAATGGGTCCTTTTAAGAGCTACCTGGGTCACTTTAAGAGCGACTTGGTTCCCTTTAAGAGTGACATGGGTCCCTTTAAGATCGAAATATGTCCCTGTAAGAGCAAAATGGGTCCTTTTAGGAGCGACCTGGGTCCATTTAAGAGCGAAATGGGTCCCTTTCACAGTGATCTGGGTCCTTTTAAGAGCAAAATGGGTCCCTTTAAGAGCGAAATATGTCCCTTTTAGAGCAAAATGGTTCCTTTAAGAGCGAAATATGTCCCTCTAGGAGCAAAATGGGTCCCTTTAAGAGCGATCTGGGTCCCTTTAACAGCGACCTTGGTCGCTTTAAGAGCGACCTGGGTCCTTTTAAGAGCGACCTTGGTCCCTTTAAGAGCGACCTAGGTCCCTTTAAGTGCAACCTGGGTCCCTTTAAGAATGAAATTGGTCCCTTTAAGAGCGACATTGGTCCCTTTAAGAGTAAAATATGTCCCTTTAAGAGCGACCTGGGTCCCTTTAAGAGCGATCTGGGTCCCTTTAAGAGCGAAATGTGTCCCTTTATGAGCGACCTGGGTCCCATTAAGAGCGACCTGGGTCCCTTTAAGAGCGACCTGGGTCCCTTTAAGAGCGACCTGAGTCCTTTTAAGAGGGACTTGGGTTTCTTTAAGAGCAAAATGGGTCCCATTAAGAGCATCCTGGGTCCCTTAAAGAGCGCTCTGGGTCCCTTTAAGAGCCATCTGGGTCCCTTTAAGGGTGAAATATGTCCCTTTAAGAGTGAAATATGTCCCTTTAAGAGTGAAATGGGCCCCTTTAAGTGCGATCTGGATCCCTTTAAAAGCGAAATGGGTCCCTTTAGGAGCGAAATGGGTCCCTTTAAGAGTGACCTGGGTCCCTTTAAGAGCGACCTGGGTCCCTTTAAGAGCGACCTAGGTCCCTTTAAGTGCGACCTGGGTCCCTTTAGAATGAAATTGGTCCCTTTAAGAGCGACCTGGGTCCCTTTAAGAGCGAACTGGGTCCCTTTAAGAGCGACCTGGGTCCCTTTTAAGAGCGACCTGAGTCCTTTTAAGAGGGACTTGGGTTTCTTTAAGAGCAAAATGGGTCCCTTTAAGAGCGAAGTGGGTCGCTTTAAGTGCGAAATGGGACCCTTTAAGAGTGAAGTGGGTCCCTTTAAGAGCGACCTGGGTCCCTTTAAGAGCGACCTGGGTCCCTTTAAGAGCGACCTAGGTCCCTTTAAGTGCAACCCGGGCCCCTTTAAGAATGAAATTGGTCCCTTTAAGAGCGACCTTGGTCCTTTTAAGAGTAAAATATGTCCCTTTAAGAGCGACCTGGGTCCCTTTAAGAGCGACCTGAGTCCCTTTAAGAGCGACCTGAGTCCTTTTAAGAGGGACTTGGGTTTCTTTAAGAGCAAAATGGGTCCCATTAAGAGCATCCTGGGTCCCTTAAAGTGCGCCCTGGGTCCCTTTAAGAGCCATCTGGGTCCCTTTAAGTGCGACCTGGGTCCCTTTAAGAGCCACCTGGGTCCCTTTAAGGGTGAAATATGTCCCTTTAAGAGTGAAATATGTCCCTTTAAGAGTGAAATGGGCCCCTTTAAGTGCAATCTGGATCCCTTTAAAAGCGAAATGGGTCCCTTTAGGAGCGAAATGGGTCCCTTTAAGAGTGACCTGGGTCCCTTTAAGAGCGACCTGGGTCCCTTTAGAATGAAATTGGTCCCTTTAAGAGCGACCTGGGTCCCTTTTAAGAGCGACCTGAGTCTCTTTAAGAGCGACCTGAGTCCTTTTAAGAGGGACTTGGGTTTCTTTAAGAGCAAAATGGGTCCCATTAAGAGCATCCTGGGTCCCTTTAAGAGCAAAATATGTCCCTTTAAGAGCGACCTGGGTCCCTTTAAGAGCGAAATATGTCCCTTTAAGAGCGACCTGGGTCCCTTTAAGAGCGACCTGGGTCCCTTTAAGAGCGAAATATGTCCCTTTAAGTGCGACCTGGGTCCCTTTAGAATGAAATTGGTCCCTTTAAGAGCGACCTGGGTCCCTTTAAGAGCGAAATGGGTGCCTTTAAAAGCGACCTGGGTCCCTTTAAGAGCGACCTGGGTCCCCTTAAGAGCAAAATGGGTCCCTTTAAGAGCGACCTTGGTCCCTTCAAGAGCGACCTGGGTCCCTTTAAGAGTGAAACGGGTCCCTTTAAAAGCGACCTGGGTCCCTTTAAGCGCAACCCGGGTCCCTTTAAGAGCGAAATATGTCCTGTAAGAGAAAAATGGGTCCTTTTAAGATCTACCTGGGTCACTTTAAGAGCGACCTGGTTCCCTTTAAGAGCGACCTTGGTCCCTTTAAGAGCGACCTGGGTCCCTTTCAGAGAGAAATATGGCCCTGTAAGAGCAACATGGGTCCTTTTAAGAGCGACCTGGGTCACTTTAAGAGAAACCTGGGTCCCTTTAAGAGCGACCTGGGCCCCTTTAAGAGCGAAATGGGTGCCATTAAGAGCATCCTGGGTCCCTTAAAGTGCGCCCTGGGTCCCTTTAAGAGCCATCTGGGTCCCTTTAAGTGTGACCTGGGTCCCCTTAAGAGCCACCTGGGTCCCTTTAAGGGTGAAATATGTCCCTTTAAGAGTGAAATATGTCCCTTTAAGAGTGAAATGGGCCCCTTTAAGTGCTAACTGGATCCCTTTAAAAGCGAAATGGGTCCCTTTAGGAGCGAAATGGGTCCCTTTAAGAGTGACCTGGGTCCCTTTAAGAGCGACCTGGGTCCCTTTAGAATGAAATTGGTCCCTTTAAGAGCGACCTGGGTCCCTTTAAGAGCGACCTGGGTCCCTTTTAAGAGCGACCTGAGTCTCTTTAAGAGCGACCTGAGTCCTTTTAAGAGGGACTTGGGTTTCTTTAAGAGCTAAATGGGTCCCATTAAGAGCATCCTGGGTCCCTTTAAGAGCAAAATATGTCCCTTTAAGAGCGACCTGGGTCCCTTTAAGAGCGAAATATGTCCCTTTAAGAGCGACCTGGGTCCCTTTAAGAGCGACCTGGGTCCCTTTAAGAGCGAAATATGTCCCTTTAAGTGCGACCTGGGTCCCTTTAGAATGAAATTGGTCCCTTTAAGAGCGACCTGGGTCCCTTTAAGAGCGAAATGGGTGCCTTTAAAAGCGACCTGGGTCCCTTTAAGAGCGACCTGGGTCCCCTTAAGAGCAAAATGGGTCCCTTTAAGAGCGACCTTGGTCCCTTCAAGAGCGACCTGGGTCCCTTTAAGAGTGAAACGGGTCCCTTTAAGAGCAACCCGGGTCCTTTTAAGAGCGAAATATGTCCTGTAAGAGCAAAATGGGTCCTTTTAAGAGCGACCTGGTTCCCTTTAAGAGCGACCTTGGTCCCTTTAACAGTGACCTGGGTCCCTTTCAGAGCGAAATATGGCCCTGTAAGAGCAACATGGGTCCTTTTAAGAGCGACCTGGGTCACTTTAAGAGAAACCTGGGTCCCTTTAAGAGCGACCTGGGCCCCTTTAAGAGCGAAATGGGTGCCTGTAAGAGCAAAATGGGTCCTTTTAAGAGCGACCTAGGTCACTTTAAGAGCGACCTGGTTCCCTTTAAGAGCGACCTGGGTCCCTTTAAGAGCCACCTGGGTCCCTTTCAGAGCGAAATATGTCCCTTTAAGAGTGAAATATGTCCCTTTAAGAGTGAAATGGGCCCCTTTAAATGCGATCTGGATCCCTTTAAAAGCGAAATGGGTCCCTTTAGGGGCTAAATGGGTCCCTTTAAGAGCGACCTGGGTCCCTTTAAGAGCGACCTGGGTCCCTTTAGAATGAAATTGGTCCCTTTAAGAGCGACCTGGGTCCCTTTAAGAGCGACCTGGGTCCCTTTTAAGAGCGACCTGAGTCTCTTTAAGAGCGACCTGAGTCCTTTAAGAGGGACTGGTTCCTTTAAGAGCTAAATGGGTCCCTTTAAGAGCCAACCTGTGGTTCCCCTTAATCCTGTCCCTTCCCGACCTCTTCCCTTATAGGTCCCTTTAGAGCGACCTGGTCCCTTGACCTGGTCCCTTTAAAACCCCCTCCCTCCCCTTCCTTAAATTGTCCCTAAAGCGACCTGGTCCCTTTTGGCCCCGACCTTGGTCCCTTTTAGAGGGCCCTTTAAGAGACGCCCCCCCGACCTGGGTCCCTTTAAGAGCGACCTGGGTCCCTTAAGAGCAAAATATGTCCCTGTAAGAGCAATATGTGTCCCATTAAGAGCATCCTGGTTCCCTTTAAGAGCGAAATATGTCCCTTTAAGAGCGACCTGGGTCCCTTTAAGAGCGACCTGGGTCCCTTTAAGAGTGAAATATGTCCCTTTAAGTGCGACCTGGGTCCCTTTAGAATGAAATTGGTCCCTTTAAGAGCGACCTGGGTCCCTTTTAGAGCGAAATGGGTGCCTTTAAAAGCGACCTGGGTCCCTTTAAGAGCGACCTGGGTCCCCTTAAGAGCAAAATGGGTCCCTTTAAGAGCGACCTTGGTCCCTTCAAGAGCGACCTGGGTCCCTTTAAGAGTGAAACGGGTCCCTTTAAGAGCGACCTGGGTCCCTTTAAGAGCAACCTGGGTCCCTTTCAGAGCGAAATATGTCCCTGTAAGAGCAATATGTGTCCTTTTAAGAGCTACCTGGGTCACTTTAAGAGCGACCTGGTTCCCTTTAAGAGCGACCTGGGTCCCTTTAAGAGCGACCTGGGTCCCTTTCAGAGCGAAATATGGCCCTGTAAGAGCAAAATGGGTTCTTTTAAGAGCGACCTGGGTCACTTTAAGAGAAACCTGGGCCCCTTTAAGAGCGAAATGGGTGCCTTTAAAAGCGACCTGGGTCCCTTTAAGAGCAACCCGGGTCCCTGTAAGAGCCAAATGGGTCCTTTTAAGAGCGACCTGGGTCCCTTTAAGAGCGAAATGGGTCCCTTTAACCCTTTGAGGACCAGGCCCAAAATGACCCAGTGGACCGCGCAAATTTTGATCTTAGTGCTTTCGTTTTTACCTCCTCCCCTTCTAAGAGCTCTAGCACTCTCAGTTTTCTATCTACAGGCCATGTAAGTGCTTGTTTTTTACAGGAATAGTTGTTCTGTGTAATGGCGTCATTCATTTTACCATAACATGTATGATGGAATTCCAAATATATTATTTATGAAGATATAAATAGGTGAAATCGTAAGAAAGAATGCAATATGGTAACGTTTGGGGGGTTCCTGTGTCTATGTAATGCACTATATGGTAACAGCGACATGACACTATTATTCTATAGGTCAGTCCGAACACAACCATATGCAGGTTACACAGATTCTCTAATGTTATATATATATTTTTTTTATGAAATCCTTTTTTTTGGCAATTAAATATTAATAAAATTGGCCTATTGTGACGCTTATAACGGTTTTATTTTTTCACCTATGGGGCTGTATGGGGTGTCATTTTTTCCGCCATGATCTCTAGTTTTTATTAATACCATATTTGTGAAGATCGGACGTTTTGATCACTTTTTATTGATTTTTTTTAATATATAATGTAACATAAAATCGGTAATCTGCGCACTTTTTCCCCTCTTTTCGTGTACGCCGTTCACCGTTCGCAATGACGCTTGTTATATTTTAATAGATCGGACAATTACGCACGCTACGGTATATTATATGTTTATCTATTTATTTATTTTTATATGTTTTATTTATATAATGGGAAAGGGGGTGATTTAGACTTTTATTGGGGGAGGGGTTTTGGGGTAGTGTGTTAGTGTTTTGAACTTTTTTTTTTTACACTTTTGAAGTCCCTTTGGGGGACTTGTACATACATTAGTTTGATTTATACACTGATGAATGCTATGCCATAGGCATAGCATTGATCAGTGTTATCGGCGCTCTGCTCATTGAGCCTGCCTGTGCAGGCTCAGTGTAGCAGATCGCCGATCGGACCGCACGGAGGCAGGTAAGAGACCTCCGGCAGTCCGTTTCAACGATCGGGACCCCCGCAGTCACACTGCGGGGGTCCCGATCGGTAAGTGACAGGGGACTCCCCCTGTCACTTACACTTAAACGCTGCGGTCGCGCCGCGATCGCGGCGTTTAAGGGGTTAATGACACGCGGCAGCGCAATCGCTGCAGCGTGTCATTACCGGTGAGGTCCCGGCTGCTCACTGCAGCCGGCCCCCACCTCCTATGAAGCGCGCTCCGCTCCGGAGCGCGCTTCATAGCGGGAATACCACCCATGACGTAAGGTTACGTCATGGGTCGTCTGGGGACAGACTTCCATGACGTAACCCTACGTCCAGGGTCGTCTAGGGGTTAAGAGCGACTTGGGTCCCTTTAAGAACAACCTGGGTCCCTTTAAGAGCAACCCGGGTCCCTTTAAGAGCGAAATATGTCCCTGTAAGAGCAAAATGGGTCCTTTTAAGAGCTACCTGGGTCACTTTAAGAGCGACTTGGTTCCCTTTAACCCCTTAACGACATTGGGCGTAAATTTGCGCCCTGATGCCGTAAGGGAGTTCAGAGCGGGGCCGCGCGGCGACCCCGCTATGAACCGCGGCGGTCCCGGGTGCCACTTGTAGCCCGAGACCGCTGGTATTAGCGGGCACGGTCCGATCGCCGTGCCCGCTAATACAGTAATCACATGCAGCTGTCAAACATGACAGCTGCATCCGATTACTGGACGCAGCGTCATCCCTGGTGTCTAGTGGGGAGATCGCTCCTCCGGGATGTTATTCCGGAGGAGCGATCTCCGTAACTGAAACCGGCCGGGGACTGCTCCAAGATGGCGCCGTCCCCGGCTCGGCACTCCTTTGTTTCCGGCTGCAGCAGCCGAAAGCAAACGAGTGCCGATCTCATGGATCTCTGCAGCATATCTATGCTGCAGAGATCTCAATGAGAGATCAAAGCACTTATACTAGAAGTCCCCCAGGGGGGCTTCTAGTATAAGTGTAAAAGTAAAAAAAAAAGTGTCATTATTAGTAAAAAGCCCCCTCCCCTAATAAAAGTCTGAATCACCCGCCTTTTCCCAGATTATGAATAAAAGTACATAAATAAATAAATAAATAACTTAACATGTTTGCTATCGCCGCATGCGTAATTGCCCAAACTATTAATTAATCCCATTCCTGATCTCGCACGGTAAACGGCGTCAGCGCAAAAAAATCCCAAAGTGCAAAAATTGACACCTCTCACAGCCCCATAGACCAAAGGATAAAAGCGTTATAAGCCTGGGAATGGAGCGGTTTTAAGTGACGTATATTTGTTGACAATGGTTTAAATTTTTTACAGGCCATCAGATACAAATATACTTGTATTAACAAGTTATACATGTTATATATCGTTTTAATCGTAACGACTTGAGGAACATATATAACAAGTCAGTTTTACCCCAGGGCGAATGGCGTAAAAACACATTTCCCCCAAATAAACAAAATGCGTTTTTTTTTTTCAATTTCACCACACTTTGCATTTTTTTCTGGTTTCGCAGTGTACTTTATGCAAAAATTCAGCCTGTCATTGCAAAGTACAATTAGTGACGCAAAAAATAAGGGCTCATGTGGGTCTCTAGGTGGAAAAATGCAAGTGCCATGGCCTTTTAAGCACAAGGAGGAAAAACCAAAAACACAAAAATCGAAATTGGCTCTGTCATTAAGGGGTTAAGAGCGACCTGGGTCCCTTTAAGATCGAAATATGTCCCTGTAAGAGCAAAATGGGTCCTTTTAAGAGCGACCTGGGTCACTTAAAGAGCGATCAGGGTCTCTCTAAGAGTGAAATATGTCCCTTTAAGAGCGACCTGGGTCCCTATAAGTGCGACCTGGGTCCCTTTCACAGCAACCTGGGTCCCTTTAAGAGCGAAATGGGTCCCTTTCACAGCAACCTTGGTCCTTTTAAGAGCGACCTGGGTCCCTTTAAGAGCTAAATATGTCCCTTTAAGAGCGACCTGGGTCCCTTTAAGAGCGACCTGGGTCCATTTAAGAGCGAAATGGGTCCTTTTAAGAGCAAAATGGGTCCTTTTAAGAGCGAAATATGTCCCTTTTAGAGCAAAATGGGTCCCTTTAAGAGCGAAATATGTCCCTCTAGGAGCAAAATGGGTCCCTTTAAAAGCGACCTGGGTCCCTTTAACAGCGACCTTGGTCCCTTTAAGAGCGACCTGGGTCCTTTTAAGAGTGACCTTGGTCCCTTTAAGAGGGACCTGGGTCACTTTAAGAGCACCTGAGTCCCTTTTAGAGCAAAATGGGTCCCTTTAAGAGCGAAATATGTCCCTCTAGGAGCAAAATGGGTCCCTTTAAGAGCGACCTGGGTCCCTTTAAGAGCGACATGGGTCCTTTTAAGAGCGACCTTGGTCCCTTTAAGAGCGACCTGGGTCCCTTTAAGAGCTAAATGGGTCCCTTTCATAGCGACCTGGGTCCTTTTAAGAGCAAAATGGGTCCCTTTAAGAGCGAAATATGTCCCTTTTTGAGCAAAATGGGTCCCTTTAAGAGCGAAATATGTCCCTCTAGGAGCAAAATGGGTCCCTTTAAAAGCGACCTGGGTCCCTTTAACAGCGACCTTGGTCCCTTTAAGAGCGACCTGGGTCCTTTTAAGAGCGACCTTGGTCCCTTTAAGAGGGACCTGGGTCCCTTTAAGAGTGACCTGGGTCCCTTTAAGAGAGACCTGGGTCACTTTAAGAGCACCTGAGTCCCTTTTAGAGCAAAATGGGTCCCTTTAAGAGCGAAATATGTCCCTCTAGTAGCAAAATGGGTCCCTTTAAGAGCGACCTGGGTCCCTTTAAGAGCGACCTGGGTCCTTTTAAGAGCGACCTTGGTCCCTTTAAGAGCGACCTTGGTCCCTTAAAGAGCGAAATGGGTCCCTTTAAGTGTGATCTGGGTCCCTATAAGTGCGACCTGGGTCCCTTTAAGAGCGAAATGGGTCCCTTTCACAGCGACCTGGGTCCTTTTAAGAGCAAAATGGGTCCCTTTAAGAGCGAAATATGTCCCTTTTCGAGCAAAATGGGTCCCTTTAAGAGCGAAATATGTCCCTCTAGGAGCAAAATGGGTCCCTTTAAGAGCGACCTGGGTCCCTTTAACAGCGACCTTGGTCCCTTTCGAAGCAACCTGGGTCTCTTTAAGAGCGAAATGGGTCCCTTTTACAGCGACCTGGGTCCTTTTAAGAGCAAAATGGGTCCTTTTAAGAGCGAAATATGTCCCTTTTAGAGCAAAATGGGTCCCTTTAAGAGCGAAATATGTCCCTCTAGGAGCAAAATGGGTCCCTTTAAAAGCGACCTGGGTCCCTTTAACAGCGACCTTGGTCCCTTTAAGAGCGACCTGGGTCCTTTTAAGAGCGACCTTGGTCCCTTTAAGAGGGACCTGGGTCCCTTTAAGAGTGACCTGGGTCCCTTTAAGAGTGACCTGGGTCCCTTTAAGAGAGACCTGGGTCACTTTAAGAGCACCTGAGTCCCTTTTAGAGCAAAATGGGTCCCTTTAAGAGCAAAATATGTCCCTATAGGAGCAAAATGGGTCCCTTTAAGAGCGACCTGGGTCCCTTTAAGAGCGATCTGGGTCCTTTTAAGAGCGACCTTGGTCCCTTTAAGAGCGAAATGGGTCCCTTTAAGTGTGATCTGGGTCCCTATAAGTGCGACCTGGGTCCCTTTAAGAGCGAAATGGGTCCCTTTCACAGCGACCTGGGTCCTTTTAAGAGCAAAATGGGTCCCTTTAAGAGCGAAATATGTCCCTTTTCGAGCAAAATGGGTCTCTTTAAGAGCGAAATATGTCCCTCTAGGAGCAAAATGGGTCCCTTTAAGAGCGACCTGGGTCCCTTTAACAGCGACCTTGGTCCCTTTAGGAGCGACCTGGGTCCCTTTAAGAGAGACCTGGGTCCCTTTAAGAGCACCTGAGTCCCTTTAAGAGCTACCTGGGTCCCTTTAAGAGCGATCTGGGTTCCTTTATGTGCGACCTGGGTCCCTTTAAGAGCGACCTGGGTCCCTTTAAGAATGAAATGGGTCCCTTTAAGAGCGACCTGGGTCCTTTTAAGAGCGACCTGGGTCCTTTTAAGAGCAAAATGGGTCAATTTAAGAGCAAAATGGGCCCCTTTAAGTGCGATCTGGGTCCCTATAAGTGCGACCTGGGTCCCTTTCACAGCAATCTGGGTCCCTTTAAGAGCGAAATGGGTCCCTTTCACAGCGACCTTGGTCCTTTTAAGAGCGACCTGGGTCCCTTTAAGAGCGAAATATGTCCCTTTAAGAGCGACCTGGGTCCCTTTAAAAGCGACCTGGGTCCATTTAAGAGCGAAATGGGTCCCTTTAAGTGTGATCTGGGTCCCTATAAGTGCGACCTGGGTCCCTTTCACAGCAACCTGGGTCCCTTTAAGAGCGAAATGGGTCCCTTTCACAGCGACCTGCGTCCTTTTAAGAGCAAAATGGGTCCCTTTAAGAGCGAAATATGTCCTTTTTAGAGCAAAATGGGTCCCTTTAAGAGCGAAATATGTCCCTCTAGGAGCAAAATGGGTCCCTTTAAGAGCGACCTGGGTCCCTTTAACAGCGACCTTGGTCCCTTTAAAAGCGACCTGGGTCCTTTTAAGAGCGACCTTGGTCCCTTTAAGAGCAACCTGGGTCCCTTTAAGAGAGACCTGGGTCACTTTAAGAGCACCTGGGTCCCTTTAAGAGCTACCTGGGTCCCTTTAAGAGCGACCTTGGTTCCTTTAAGAATGAAATGGGTCCCTTTAAGAGCAACCTGGGTCCCTTTAAGGGCGACCTGGGTCCTTTTAAGAGCAAAATGGGTCCATTTAAAAGCAAAATGGGCCCCTTTAAGTGTGATCTGGGTCCCTTTAAGAGTGACCTGGGTCCCTTTAAAAGCGAAATGGGTCCCTTTAAGAGCGAAGTGGGTCGCTTTAAGAGCGAAATGGGACCCTTTAAGAGCGAAGTGGGTCCCTTTAAGAGCGAAGTAGGTCCCTTTTAGAGCGACCTGGGTCCTTTTAAGAGCGACCTAGGTCCCTTTAAGTGCAATCTGGGTCCCTTTAATAATGAAATTGGTCCCTTTAAGAGCGACCTTGGTCCCTTTAAGAGTAAAATATGTCCCTTTAAGAGCGACCTGGGTCCCTTAAAGAGCGATCTGGGTCCCTTTAAGAGCGAAATGTGTCCCTTTAAGAGCGACCTGGGTCCCATTAAGAGCGACCTGGGTCCCTTTAAGAGCGACCTGGGTCCCTTTAAGAGCGACCTGAGTCCCTTTAAGAGCGACCTGAGTCCTTTTAAGAGGGACTTGGGTTTCTTTAAGAGCAAAATGGGTCTCATTAAGAGCATCCTGGGTCCCTTAAAGAGCGCCCTGGGTCCCTTTAAGAGCCATCTGGGTCCCTTTAAGTGCGAACTGGGTCCCTTTAAGAGCCACCTGGGTTCCTTTTAGGGTAAAATATGTCCCTTTAAGAGTGAGATGGGCCCCTTTAAGTGCAATCTGGATCCCTTCAAAAGCGAAATGGGTCCCTTTAGGAGCGAAATGGGTCCCTTTAAGAGTGACCTGGGTCCCTTTAAGAGCGACCTGGGTCCCTTTAAGAGCGACCTGGGTCCCTTTAAGAGCGACCTAGGACCCTTTAAGTGCGACCTGGGTCCCTTTAGAATGAAATTGGTCCCTTTAAGAGCGACCTGGGTCCCTTTAAGAGCGACCTGGGTCCCTTTAAGAGCGACCTAGGTCCCTTTAAGAGCGACCTGAGTCTCTTTAAGAGCGACCTGAGTCCTTTTAAGAGGGACTTGGGTTTCTTTAAGAGCAAAATGGGTCCCGTTAAGAGCATCCTGGGTCCCTTTAAGAGCGAAATATGTCCCTTTAAGAGCGACCTGGGTTCCTTTAAGAGCGACCTGGGTCCCTTTAAGAGCGAAATATGTCCCTTTAAGAGCGACCTGGGTCCCTTTAAGAGCGACCTGGGTCCCTTTAAGAGCGAAATATGTCCCTTTAAGAGCGGCCTAGGTCCCTTTAAGTGCGACCTGGGTCCCTTTAGAATGAAATTGGTCCCTTTAAGAGCGACCTGGGTCCCTTTAAGAGCGACCTGGGTCCCTTTAACAGCGACCTGGGTCCCTTTAAGAGCCAAATGGGTCCATTTAACAGCGAAATGAGTCATTTTAAGTGCGATCTGGGTCCCTTTAAAAGCGAAATGGGTCTCTTTAAGAGCAGCCGGGGTCCCATTACGAGCGACCGGGGTCCCTTTAAGAGCGACCTGAGTCCCTTTAAGAGCAACCTTGGTCCCTTTAAGAGCGAAATGGGTCCCTTTAAGAGCAAAATGGGTCCCATTAAGAGCACCTGGGTCCTTTTAAGAGCGACCTGGGTCCCTTTAAGAGCGATCTGGGTCCCTTTAAGTTCGACCTGGGTCCCTTTAAGAGGGAAATATGTCCCTTTAAAAGCGACCTGGGTCCCTTTAAGAGCAAACTGGGTCCATTTAAGAGCGAAATGGGTCCCTTTAAGTGCGACCTGGGTCCCTTTTATGGTGAAATATGTCCCTTTAAGAGTGAAATGGGCCCCTTTAAGTGCAATCTGGATCCCTTTAAAAGCGAAATGGGTCCCTTTAGGAGCGAAATGGGTCCCTTTAAGAGTGACCTGGGTCCCTTTAAGAGCGACCTGGGTCCCTTTAAGAGCGACCTGGGTCTCTTTAAGAGCGACCTAGGTCCTTTTAAGTGCGACCTGGGTCCCTTTAGAATGAAATTGGTCCCTTTAAGAGCGACCTGGGTCCCTTTAAGAGCGACCTGGGTCCCTTTAAGAGCGACCTGGGTCCCTTTAAGAGCGACCTGGGTCCTTTTAAGAGCGACCTGAGTCTCTTTAAGAGCGACCTGAGTCCTTTTAAGAGGGATTTGGGTTTCTTTAAGAGCAAAATGGGTCCCATTTAGAGCATCCTGGGTCCCTTTAAGAGCGAAATATGTCCCTTTAAGAGCGACCTGGGTCCCTTTAAGAGCGACCTGGGTCCCTTTAAGAGCGAAATATGTCCCTTTAAGAGCGACCTGGGTCCCTTTAAGAGCAACCTTGGTCCCTTTAAGAGCGAAATGGGTCCCTTTAAGAGCAAAATGGGTCCCATTAAGAGCACCTGGGTCCTTTTAAGAGCGACCTGGGTCCCTTTAAGAGCGATCTGGGTCCCTTTAAGTTCGACCTGGGTCCCTTTAAGAGGGAAATATGTCCCTTTAAAAGCGACCTGGGTCCCTTTAAGAGCAAACTGGGTCCATTTAAGAGCGAAATGGGTCCCTTTAAGTGCGACCTGGGTCCCTTTTATGGTGAAATATGTCCCTTTAAGAGTGAAATGGGCCCCTTTAAGTGCAATCTGGATCCCTTTAAAAGCGAAATGGGTCCCTTTAGGAGCGAAATGGGTCCCTTTAAGAGTGACCTGGGTCCCTTTAAGAGCGACCTGGGTCCCTTTAAGAGCGACCTGGGTCTCTTTAAGAGCGACCTAGGTCCTTTTAAGTGCGACCTGGGTCCCTTTAGAATGAAATTGGTCTTTTTAAGAGCGACCTGGGTCCCTTTAAGAGCGACCTGGGTCCCTTTAAGAGCGACCTGGGTCCCTTTAAGAGCGACCTGGGTCCTTTTAAGAGCGACCTGAGTCTCTTTAAGAGCGACCTGAGTCCTTTTAAGAGGGACTTGGGTTTCTTTAAGAGCAAAATGGGTCCCATTTAGAGCATCCTGGGTCCCTTTAAGAGCGAAATATGTCCCTTTAAGAGCGACCTGGGTTCCTTTAAGAGCGACCTGGGTCCCTTTAAGAGCGAAATATGTCCCTTTAAGAGCGACCTGGGTCCCTTTAAGAGCGACCTGGGTCCCTTTAAGAGCGAAATATGTCCCTTTAAGAGCGACCTAGGTCCCTTTAAGTGCGACCTGGGTCCCTTTAGAATGAAATTGGTCCCTTTAAGAGCGACCTGGGTCCCTTTAAGAGCGACCTGGGTCCCTTTAAGAGCGAAATATGTCCCTTTAAGAGCGACCTGGGTCCCTTTAACAGCGACCTTGGTCCTTTTAAGAGCCAAATGGGTCCATTTAAGAGCGAAATGAGTCATTTTAAGTGCGATCTGGGTCCCTTTAAAAGCGAAATGGGTCTCTTTAAGAGCAGCCGGGGTCCCATTAAGAGCGACCTGGGTCCCTTTAAGAGCGACCTGAGTCCCTTTAAGAGCAACCTTGGTCCCTTTAAGAGCGAAATGGGTCCCTTTAAGAGCAAAATGGGTCCCATTAAGAGCACCTGGGTCCCTTTAAGAGCGACCTGGGTCCCTTTAAAGGACAACTCCGGCGGGACCCCCCCCAAAAAAAAAAACACAGACACACACAGACACCATACTCACCATCCCTCCGGTGGCGATCGCCACTCCATTCGCCCGCCGTCCGCCTCACCGTCACCTGCGTCCGCCGTCCAGTGATGTCTACTTCTTCCGGGTCCATGAGAGAGAAAAGGCTGCCAGCGCGCTTGCGCACCGGCAGCCTTTTCATTGGCTGGAGCGCATCACATGGCTTCCAGCAAGCTCAGCCAATCAGGGCTGAGCAAGCTGGAAGCCATGTGATGCGCTCCAGCCAATGAAAAGCCTGCTGGTGCGCATGTGCACCAGCAGCCTTTTCTCTCCCATTCACTCTCAATGAAGACGCCGAGGAGGAAGAAGACCCGGACCGCGCCCAGCTCTGACATCACCCGACACCAGAGAAGAGGACCGTGACGACCGTAATAGGTAATGTATATATTCTTTAACTTCCGGGGTGGGGGGTCGGGGGTCGGAAAGTGGGGGAAGGGGGCCAGACCGGGTATTTAACCACATTACAAAGTTATATAACTTTGTAATGTGTGTTAAATAAGCCAAAAAAAAATTTCGCCGGAGTTGTCCTTTAAGAGCCATCTGGGTCCCTTTAAGTTAGACCTGGGTCCCTTTAAGAGGGAAATATGTCCCTTTAAAAGCGACCTGGGTCCCTTTAAGAGCAAACTGGGTCCATTTAAGAGCGAAATGGGTCCCTTTAAGTGCGACCTGGGTCAGTTTAAGAATTAAATTGGTCCCTTTAAGAGCGACCTGGGTCCCTTCAAGAGTGAAATAGGTCTCTTTAAAAGCAAAATGGGTCCCTTTAAGAGCAAAATGGGTCCTATTAACCTCTTAAGGAAGCATGACGTACCCGTACGTCATGCGCCCGTAAGAGGTGTTCAGAGGTGAATCGCCACGGTTCCGTGTGCCGCTTGTAGCCCGGGACAGCTGCATCTGATTACTGTATTAGCGAGCACAACGATTGGACTGTGCCCGCTAATACAGTAATCAGATGCAGCTGGTGTCTAGTGGGTGAGATCGCTCCTCCGGGATGTTGTCCCGGAGGAGCGATCTTCGTGACTGATGCCGGTCGGGGACCGCTCCAAGATGGCGCCGTCCCCGGCTAGGCACTCGTTTGTTTCCGCCTGCAGCAGCCGAAAGCAAACAAGTGCCGATCTCATTGATCTTTGCTGTATAACTATACAGTAGTGATGTCACGATACCAGAATTTTGAGTTCGATACCGATACCAACTTTTTTTTTTCAATGCTCGATACCAATTTGATGCTTAAAAAATTATATTTAAGAAAAAAAAAAAACTAAGAATAGAAATGACTCCCCCCCCCCCCCCCTCCCCCAGGTTCAGGTCAGTACGAACCAATTTATGTTCCCTAATTTTATTACTTTAAAAATAAAGTCCCCATTATTTAAAATAAATAAAACTTGCCCAACTCTGACTCTGTGATCTGTAGTTTTATTTAGTACCATCTTTTTATGGGGTACTGAATTGGGTGGTTTCTGCACTTGCTCGGTTTACCGTGCGTGATCAGGAAAGTGACAGGTAGTATGGACAATAACACTTCAGCTGCCAGGGATGGGGATTGTAGTCATGTAACACACAACTGCTATCAGGTGGGAGGATGGGGGTTGTAGTCATGTAACACACAACTGCTATCGGGGAGGATGGGGGTTGTAGTCATGTAACACTTTAACAATCAGAGGGTGATGGGGGTTGTAGCCATATAACAGACACCAGCCAGCAGGGGGGATGATGGGGGTTGTAGCCATATAACAGACACCAGCCAGCAGGGGGGATGATGGGGGTTGTAGCCATATAACACACACCAGCCAGCAGGGGGGATAATGGGGGTTGTAGCCATATAACACACCAGCCAGCAGGGGGGGATGATGGGGGTTGTAGCCATATAATACACACCAGCCAGCAGGGGGGATGATGGGGGTTGTAGCCATATAACAGACACCAGCCAGCAGGGGGGATGATGGGGGTTGTAGCCATATAGCACACACCAGCCAGCAGGGGGGATGATGGGGGTTGTAGCCATATAACACACACCAGCCAGCAGGGGGGATGATGGGGGTTGTAGCCATATAACACACCAGCCAGCAGTGGGGATGATGGGGGTTGTAGTCATATAACACACACCAGCCAGCAGGGGAGATGATGGGGGTTGTAGCCATATAACACACACCAGCCAGCAGGGGGGATGATGGGGGTTGTAGCCATATAACACACCAGCCAGCAGGGGGGATGATGGGGGTTGTAGCCATATAACACACCAGCCAGCAGGGGGGATGATGGGGGTTGTAGCCATATAATACACACCAGCCAGCAGGGGGGATGATGGGGGTTGTAGCCATATAACACACCAACCAGCAGGGGGGATGATGGGGGTTGTAGCCATATAACACACCAGCCAGCAGGGGGGATGATGGGGGTTGTAGCCATATAACACACACCAGCCAGCAGGGGGGGATGATGGGGGTTGTAGCCATATAACACACACCAGCCAGCAGGGGGGATGATGGGGGTTGTAGCCATATAACACACCAGCCAGCAGGGGGGATGATGGGGGCTGTAGCCATATAACACACACGAGCCAGCAGGGGGGATGATGGGGGTTGTAGCCATATAACACACACCAGCTAGCAGGGGGGATGATGGGGGCTGTAGTTTTACTATTTCTGGTGTCAGGGCATGCTTACCGGTGACCTGGATTTGTCTGTGATCTGCAGGTTACAGCCCCCCTCCCCCTCCCAGTCAGAGTCAGGCGGACTGTAAACCCCCCACATTGTGTCTGCTCCGGAGTCTCCTGCCGGCCCCGGCCTCCCGCCTCCTCACACTCCTGCCGCCCCCACCACCTCATAGTCCGGTGCAGATGTAGTGGCTGCATCTCCTGCCGACCCCTGCTCCAGCCTTCTCCTCTCCCGGACATCGCTCTCCCTCTCCAGCCCGTGACCCTGCTCTGCCCGCAGTCATTAGCAGCGGGGGTCTGCTACACACAGTAGCCGACCCCCGCTGTATATGGAGCGGGCTCAGGAGGGGGGTAATGCCGCTGTCAGTGTGACAGCGGCATCTATATAGTTACATAGCCGGCACTAGCAATAGCTATGTGCCGGCTATTTGAATTTGGCGCCGACGGGGGAAGAGGGTGCGCGCTGAGGAGGTGACAGGTGGGAGCAGGGGGCGGCACACAGAGAACACGGCCAGCGCTCATATAGCTGCCGGCCGTGTTCTCTGCGCTATACTTTATGTTAAACTGCATAATAGCGCAGTTTAACATAAAGTTTCGATACCAGGAAATCCTGGCATCGAACTGTTTTTCGGCCCGGAATATCGATAGTAGTATCGATATTTCGGTGCATCGTGCAACACTACTATACAGCAAAGATCTCAATGAGAGATCAAAGTGTATATACTAGAAGTCCCCCAGGGGGAATAACCCTAGCCCCAGGGGGGCTTCTAGTATAAGTGTAAAAAAATAAAAAATAAATTTTTTTTGTTGTCAATAAAAAGCCCCCTCCCCTAATTAAAGTCTTAACCCCTTAGTGACCGCCGATACGGCTTTTTACGGCGGTCACTGAGGGTCCTTATTCTGCTGCCATCAGCTTTTTATGGCGATAGCAGAGAATAAGATTGCGGCTCCGGTAAGGCCCCCACCCCATCCCCCCAGCTACCGGAGGTAGCTGAAAGGTCGGGGCAGTGTGTGGGGTCCCTCACGGCTGGCCCCCGTGCCGGCGATTGCCGCTATTAACGTTATAGCGGCCTTTGGTAACGGGCATTGCCGGAGCCGCCGCCTTTCATCTCCCCCCGCCATGGATTCACGAGATTAAATAAGTGTCCATCAGACCCCAGATCAGACCCCCTAGTGCCCCGATAACTAACCCCCCTCCCCGCGGCGGCCATCAGATCCAAGATGGCTGCCGCAATTACTGTGAACAGACATAGTCTGTTCACAGTGATTGTAAATAAAAAATGAATGAAAGCATGGGCATTGATCGGGGACCCCCCTGTGGGGTCCCGGTACAAGCTATCAGCGGTATATACTTTATACCGCTGATCGCTTGTGCCATGTGCATCCCGCCACTTTTTATCCCCTGTCACCATAAATGATTGGTGACAGGGGATAAAAAGTGATGTATCAGTCCCCCCCCAAGTCGCCCCCCACCCCCCCAGTCATCCCCGCCCCCAGTCACCCTCCCTTCCCCATATACTCACCTGATCCAGGGAGGTCCTTCCTCCTCGGCATCCAGGCTGCTTCTGAAGTGCGCATGCGCTCCAGAACCAGCCAACTGTGAAAATTTTAAGTGACAGAGACCAATTTGGTGGGGGCGTGGCCTGCACTCGAGGAGACCAGACGTGTCCTGCTTGAGCTACGGCTTCCCGGGACTTTACAGGCGACTACACAGCTCTGTTTTTATCTATTTTCGGTTTGGAGTTCCCTGAAGGACCCCTCTACCCATCTGGATGTCCTCTACATCGAGAAAAGCTTCGGCGGCAGCTCGAAGAAAGGCTCAATCTTCTCTACCGACGACGGGGAGAAAACAAGATTGACGGACTGCTGGCGGGAGGCTCTGCTCACTGAGATGTTAGAGACATTGCGATCTCCTTCCCCTCCCGTACTTTCAGCTTGCAATCAGAGGCCTGGGGAGAGAGATAATGTTCCATCCCGCGCGGCCAAACGGAGATCCCGAAAAAACAAGAAGGTACATCTGAATCTCCATATTGATCAAGTCGGGACTTCTGATGAGCTGCATAACCACTTATGCCCGCCGGCAGGGTCTCCGCAGTCCGCTTTTCCTCCACCAACCGGAGAATCCCTGAATTCTTGCTCATCTTCCATCGCGGACCTTTCCTTATTGTTCTCAGAAGACGTGAGTATTCCGAGGGTTCTGGACTCAGATTTACCGTCCTTGACAATATCCTCCTCTACGGTTCCGGAGCCCCCTACACCACGGAGTGCCAATAAGACTGGGAATCTTTCCCCGATGGCTCCTGAATTCCATCATATGCTCCCCCGGACGCTGTAGCGACTGCTTTTGACTCTCCTCCTCTACCGGAAGCTTTTTCATCGTCCCCTGATTTATGCCCTTGTCCTTCCTTACCACCACATTCAGACGCATATGTTCCGACTTCTTTGATTCTACTTGAGGTCAAGAAGGACACTGATAGACAATTTGACTGTATGCCTCCATTACCTGTCCCCCTATTCAAGGACTGGCTTGTTTCGTTTAGAGACTCCTTATTGAGGGGAATGGACCGGTTCTTTTCCTCCCTGTCCTCCCCGGTGAGAGCGGTGGAGGACAGAGCCCTGTTGGCCGAACTCAAATTGAGCGAAACTATTGAGGCTCATAATGCTTTGTCGGAAGCGTGCAGGCGGTTGGAGGAGGAAACTCATTTATTGAGAACCAAGATTATGAGACAAGACGATTTTAACAGAAGGAATAATCTTAAATTCCGCAATATTCCGGAATCAGTTACTTCATCGGAGCTGCCTGCCTTTATTCAATCCCTACCTAATCCCTTCCCTGCCTAACATAATCAATCGGGACGCAGTTGTGGATTGGGTGAGAAGAATTCCTAAGCCTCAACATTTCCCTGCCTCATCACCCAGGGACACCATTGTGCGACTCCACTTTCTTCATGTAAAGTCTGCACTTTTGCAAATGTCGAGAGAGGGTACGAAGTTGCCTGAGCTATACCGGGACATTGAAGTATATACAGACCTCTCCCCGGAGACTTTACGTGCACGCAGGTCGTATGCTACTCTTACTAGGACTTTGCGAACCAATAACATCAAATATAAGTGGATTAACTCTGCTCAACTGATGATTGATCACGGGAACTCCAAATACCATGTTACAACAGTAGAAGATGGACAGAGACTACTCAGTACCTGGAACCTGGACTGAGTTTTCATCCGCGTGGACAATTTCTGGTCCCTTGTTAGGCTGGACTGTATACCCCCCATGCTACTTTCTTGCCGTGGATGCCCTTTGAGCGTCTCGGCACGCACTTTAAAGCTCTCTATTTGCCACTTTTCAGAGCTGTTCGCTTTATTTAACCTGCGCTTGCATCCCAGAGATGAATGTTCTTCTGCATTAGCTAGCGTACCGCTTAGTGTACTCTTCATTTTCTTGCTACATTAGTCAGCTATGTTTTAGCTTACTTCTACACACTGGGATGCAAATCTATAGCTATATAAGTATTTCTCTGTTGCGTAGCCATGTTTTCCAGTTATCACAATTTAGCGTTTTCTATGCTACAGTACTTGCCTCTTGCCTGTTTTGCTATCGTAGCATATGCTAATTATGTGTTGTTTTATATGCTTACATCAGCCTTTGTAAAATTTTTGAAAAAACTTGCCAATAAAAATTATTGAAACAGAGACCAATTTGGTCTGTCACTGAACTATGATTACTGTGATAGAAAATATCACAGTAATCATAGTAATAAAGTGAAAATGAATGTGTAAAAGTACAAAAAGTGAAAAGCATACAAAAAAATAAAACACACACTTTTTATTATAGTAATAATTGCAGTTTACTCACAAATTACCCCTAACCACCCCAGATTACCTGTAACCACCGCAGGTTGCCCGTAACTGCCCCAGGTTCCCTGTAACTGCCCCAGGTTGTTTGTAACTGCCCCAGGTTGCCCGTAACCGCCCCAGGTTGCCCATAACCCCCCCAGATTACCCATAACCACCCCAGGTTGCCCGTAACCGCCCCAGGTTGCTCGTAATCACGCCAGATTACATGTAACCACCAGGCGTTGACCGTAACCACCCTAAATTGCCAGTGACCCCCTCAGGTTGCCCGTAATCACCCCAGATTACATGCAGCCCCCCAGATTGCATGCAACCACCGCACGTGGCCTCTGACCACCGCACGTGGCCTCTGACCACCGCACGTCGCCACTGACCACCGCACGTCGCCTCTGACCACCGCACGTTGCCACTGACCACCACACGTCGATACTGACCACCGCACGTCGATACTGACCACCGCACGTTGCCTCTAACCACCCCAAATTGCCAATGACCCCCTCCAGATTGCCGTAACCACGCCAGATTACAGGTACCCACCCCAGATTACCTATAAGCACTTCAGTTTATCCGTAACCACCCCAGATTGTCGGTAACCACCCCAGATTGTTCGTAACCACCCCATGTTGCCCGTAACCACCCCAGATATCCTGCAACCACCCCACATAGCCCGTAACCACCCCATGTTGCCCGTAACCACCCCACTTTTCCCGTAACCACAGCAGGTTGCCTGTAACCACCCTAGATTGTCTTTAACACAGCAGGTTGTCCGTATCCACCCCACGTTGCCTGTAACCACCCCTCGTTGCCCGTAATAACCACACCTTGCCTCTAACCACCCCAGGTTGCCGTAACCACAGCAGGTTGCCCGTGACCACCCCATGTTGACCGTAACCACCCCAGGTTGTCCGTATCCACCCCTGGTTGCCCGTAACCACCCCACGTTGCCCATAACCACCCCACGTTTCCCGTAACCACAGCAGGTTGCCTGTAACCACCCTAGATTGTCTGTAACACAGCAGGTTGTCCGTATCCACCCCACGTTGCCTGTAACCACCCAACGTTGCCCGTAACAACCACACCTTGCCTCTAATCACCCCAGGTTGCCGTAACCACAGCAGGTTGCACGTGACCACCCCATGTTGACCGTAACCACCCCAGGGTGCCCGTAACCACCTTTAGATTACCCGTAACCACCCCAGGTTGCCCGTAACCACCTCCAGATTACCCGTAACCACCCCAGGTTGCCCATAACCATTACCTGTAATCTAATTTTTTTTATTTTATTTTAGTAACTGCGCTATTCTAATAACTATTACTAGCTGCGTTTTTGCTCCAGCAAATTGGCGCTCCTTTCCTTCTGAGCCCTGCTGTGTTCCCATACAGTGGTTAATGCCCACATATGGGGTACTGTTCTACTCAGGAGAACCTGCGTTACAGATTTTGGGGTACATTTTTTTCTCCTGTTCCTTGTGAAATTTAGATGTTTCATTTTGATGTTGTTTCAGAAAGGCATAAACGAAGAGGGGGGGGGGGGGTGAAACACGGGATTCTCTCAGTTCTGAGCTGCTGCTTTTTGCTGAAGACCAGAAAACTGTTTGAGCTGTTCTCACCGACTTCCCCTCCTTCCCCCTTCTTTCTGAGATGGCTGATGTACAAGTCCCTGACAGGCTGCAACTTTGTAGCTTTTTTTCATGCTGGGAGGTCAAGTTGCTCCTGGCATTACAAAGAAGCTACAATGTTGCAGATAAAGACAGTCAGGGACTTGCTTACATCAGCTGTCTCAGAAGGGAGCGGTAGGAAGGGGAGATGTAGAGAATAGCTGACACAAAGTTTTTGTGTCTTGAGCAGAAAATAGCAGCTTAGAAAATGGGGGAAGGAGACTGAATAGATAGTATCAAGTGTGGAGTGAATTGTTAGTCTCACCATACCCCTTTAAGGGAGTCAGTTACAGGATACATTTAGGGTATAATTACCTGTCAATAACATGCTGCAGGATTCCTGATCACTTTTCCTGATAGGTAGAGGAGAAATACTTACCTCCATCCTGTCAGATCGGTGATCTTCTCATAGAGTCTGCCCTCAGACAGACTATACGTTCAGAGCACTGATAATACTGATCAATGCTATGCAATGGCATAACATTGATTGGTATATGCAATATCATGATTGCATGTATAAGATCCCTAGTTAAACTTATAAAGTGTCTTTAAAAAAAAAAAAAAAAAAAACCTTTTTAAAAATATAAGAAAAAAAACCTTCCCCCAGTAAAAGTTTAAATTACCCCATTCCCTTTATACAAATAAAAATATGTAGAAAAAAATATATTTGGTATTAAAGCATGCAGAATTGTCTGATCTAGTAAACTATAACAATATTGTTCCCGAAAGGCGTAAATGTAAACAAAATTTCTTTTACACCAATATGGTACCAATAAAATGTATAGATCATGGTGCAAAAAAATTACCCCCATCCACCTGGTTCCAAGTGGAAAAACAAGATAATAAGAAAGGAATTACCTAAGGACAGACCAGATGCAGCAGTGGTCTTTTTCTGCTGACAATCTTCTATGTTTCTATAAAATTGGTTGCACCAGAACTTTTTAGGCGCTTCATAGCAGAGGGGTGAATAGATGCACATGACAATTTTCAGGTCCACCCCTCCCCACCCCTCTATCAAAAAAAAAAATTATATAATAATAATACATCATTTTCTTTTTTTCACTTCATCAACTTAGGGCCCTATTCCACCGGACGATTAGCGTTCAGATTATCGTTAAATCGTTCGAATCTAAACGATAATCGTTCGGTTGAAATGCAGTTAACGATTAACGACCGAACGAGAAATCGTTGATCGCTTTATAAGACCTGGACCTATTTTTATCGTTGCTCGTTCGCAAAACGTTCGCATTGAATAAGACATCGTTCGGTCGTTCACAGTAGATACGAACGCAATAGCGAAGAAATAGCGAAGAAAAAACTATCGCAAATGCGATCATAAGTATTGATTATCGTTCCATGGAAATGAGTGAACGTTTTCAGGTCTTTCGCAATAGCGGTCGTTTGAGATTGTTGATCATTAACGATTATGCAAACGATAATCGTCCGGTGGAATAGGGCCCTTAGATTGTTTTGTGCAGATAAAAGAAAAAAAAACATTTGAACACAGGTAACAAATTGTGTAAAAAGTCAAGGGGGATGTAAACCACTAAATATAGGCTATGTCTACACATACTATTATGGTTAGTTTTTCAGTCAGTATGTCTGTCAGTATTTGTAGCCAAAATCAGGGTTGGAGCAGTGAAAAACTATAATGGAAAGATGTGCACAGTTTATTTGTTTAAAAAAAAAAAAATACTAATACTAAGTAAAATACTATGGGGGAGATTTACTGGTGTAAGGTAGAATTGTCTTAGTTGCCCCTAGCAACCAATCAGATTCCACCTTTTATTTTTCAAAGAATCTGTGAGAAATGAAAAGTGGAATCTGGTTCCACTTTACACCAGTTTGATAAATCTCCCCCTTTTGTGTGAACATAGCCATAATGTGTTTTTTGCCTCAAGAGTAAGGTTATGATGTGTTACATAGCTGTTTGTGGTATTATTTCTGTTAGTGCTGTGGTGAAAACTCAATTTATATAGTATTTTTTTACAGATTTGGTGCAGAGCAGCCAGTGTATATCAACATAATTAGAGACCCGGTCAATAGATTTCTCTCCAATTACTTTTTTCGCCGATTTGGAGACTGGAGAGGCGAGCAAAATCACATGATCCGTACCCCTGGCATGAAAGAAGAGGAAAGGTACTTGGTAAGTGTTTGCATAAACTTTGTTACAAAGCACAGATATAGACAGCCAATCATGGCCTGTCTCAAATTATACCCAAGTATTGCTCAAATATTAACAGTAAGTGCCTCACACGTAACGGATTCACAGCAGATTTCACTCTGCGAGTTTGCAATGAAATCCGATGTAAATCCATGTAGTGTGAAGTTTGATGGGGTGACATACCCGCAGCAGAATTTTCATTGCGCTGCAAGTATGTAACCCGGCCCCTTTGACCCCCTGCAGCCCTCGGCCCAGAGCATACATTACCTGCTCGGCACAGCGGCTATGTGTGAGGCTCCCGTCAGTGCCCATCAGCCAAGAAATAGAGCTCAAAGATAAATAGATTCACCCCCCCCCCACACACACTGTTGTTTGATAAACACTATGTCTCATAGGCAAAGCAAACTGATTTATTTCTCCATATGATTTTATTACATATCCTCTTTACCCGGGACCAATACTTCCTATCCAGTCACACTGGACTATTTGCTAGTATAGAATTTGAGACAAAATAACCATTTTTATCAATCTCATTCTTGTAGCGACACTCAGGGGGAGTTCGTTCCATATCATCAGTTTATTTTGACGTTTCTCTAGTAGTGAGACCAAATTTAATTTAGGATATTGCTCCACCTGCAGGGATATCTCCACTCCCAAATATTTAATCTTATTGTGTACAGTAAACATTGGTGCTAATCTTATCTGCCTCCTCAAAGAACATAATTAATGACTTGTTCCAGTTTATACCAAATCCACTAAAGTACCCAAAGATCTCAATTACATTACCCTTTTTACTGAAACATGAACGTAAGACAGAAATAACATTATGTTATCAGCAAAAAGGGATATTTTTCCAGTTCTATCTTTATATTCTAACCCTTGTATTAATGTGTCTCTCCCAATAATTTCTGAGAGTGGTTCTAGTGCAGTTGCAAATAAGAAAGGAGAGAGGGGGCAGCCATGTCTTGTCCCTCTTGATAAGGGGCCTATACCACAGAGCGATAAGTCCAATTATAGACAATGGAGACAATGATCAGCCGATGATCGTTTATTTAGGTGCAAACATAAAATCATCGGGCACTGACCCGGCTACGTGGAATAGCGGTGCGCGGTGGGCGACTGACAATTTAAAAACATCATTTGACCTATCCAGGCTGCAGGTCTTCTTCTGCGCTCCTTCTCCCGGTCCTGCAGGCAGCAGCAGCTTCGGTGCTGCCTGTCTTAGCTGACAGACCGCTCAGCCAATCACTGGCCCGGACCGACTGGCCAGTGATTGGCTGAGAAGTCTGTCAGCTCAGACAGGCCACTCCGAAGCTGCTACCGTGCGGGACTGGTAGCAGGAGCGCAGGAGAAGACCTGCAGCTTGGATAGGTAAAGTATGATGTTTAAACAAGCACAAGCCAAAAAGACAGAAATGGCTGCACATCGCACCCATGGCTGACACGAAAGCTTATTCAGCTACATTTAAAACCAACATCAGAAGTTAGTATATAATTTGGCCAAACCATATTGCCTCATGTACCACTTGCAGGTCTTCTGATACACTGACTGACACGGTACAGAGTTAGTGTAGGGACCCGTGTGAACCAGGATTCCTGCACGTTTGGTACACGGGCCGTATTTGTTTGATCAAATTGTATACCAAATTCCTGGTGTTTGTTTTTAAAGTAGCTTAGCCATAGGTGTGAGGTGCAGCTGCACTCCTCTCTCCATTTCACCATTTTGTAATTCTACCTTTCTCAGCAGTTGGCACTCCCCTTCATAAGACCCACGTGACCCAAATTAGCAGAACACACCTGTGCTTACACGTCAGTACCTCCATGTTTTCCCATTCTGTCTGCAGCAGTGTGGTGAGTGTAATACCATATTCATACTTGTGTTATTTGGGGGCAGCCTTCTCCGCCGGCGGTGCCGGCAGGGCCTGTGTGGGGAGTTTTGGGTTTGGTCCTGTGACAGTGGGGTTGCAGGGCCATTCCATGGCCTCACTTCCCAGCCTTTGCACGATTTGCGGGGGAGGCGGTCGCTGACTGACACGGTACAGAGTTAGTGTAGGGACCCGTGTGAACCAGGATACCTGCACGTGGTACACGGGGCGTATTGGTTTGATCAAATTGTATACCAAATTCCTGGTGTTTGTTTTTAAAGTAGCTTAGAGGCTTTAGTATCAGCCATAGGTGTGAGGTGCAGCTGAACTCTTCTCTCCATTTCACATGATGTTTAAACAAGGGCTGCAAGGACATTGATAACGATGTCCCTGCAGCCCTCACTAAACGATTTTTGGGCCGTGGAATAGGCCCAGTAAACTAGCGCCAAATTAGCAGATTGGCGCTCGTTTACATTGTTGATCGCGCCCCCATCGGCCTGTGGAATAGGACCCTAAGAGTCCATTTACACAGAAAGATTATCTGACAGATTATCTGCCAAAGATTTGAAGCCAAAGCCAGGAATGGATTTGAAAAGAGGAGAAATCTAAGGCTTTCCTTTATGACCTTAACTCTGTTTATAGTCTGTTTCTGGCTTTGGCTTTAAATCTCTGTCAGATAATCTTTCTGTGTAAATGGACCCTTAGTTAAGAGTCAGATAATTTACCATTAATCAATACCCTTGCCCATGGTTGTTTATAAAGCAATCGTAGCAAACCAACAATCATAGCCATCTCACCGAAACCCATCTTACTAAGAACTGGCCACAGGTAGGTCCACTCAACGCTTTCTAACAGGTTATAGTTAAATTTAAAGACAATGGGGGAGATTTAGCAAACATGGTGTAAAGTGAAACTGGCTCAGTTGCCCCTAGCAACCAATCAGATTCCACCTTTCATTCCTCACAGACTCTTTGGAAAATGAAAGGTGGAATCTGATTGGTTGCTAGGGGCAACTGAGCCAGTTTCACTTTAGACCATGTTTGATAAATCTCCCCCAATACTTTTATCTTTTTTTTATTATTGTCCTTTAATTCCTAGATCTACCAGATTGGGGTCTGTTCAAACTTCTTGCTTTTTCTATGTCTTTCTTTACCAGGGTGCAAAGATGATGACTCAGTTCCTCTGCCTGCTGTGCAAACAAACAATCATCCGTATTAATCCTCCTCAATCTCACAAATTGGCAAAGATTTTTTTGTTGAAGCCAAAAGTTTATTAGCATACTTATTAGCTTCTATTTTTAATAGAAGTAAATTACAAATCTATATAATTTTCTGACACCAGTTGATTTAAAGAAAAAGATTTTTGCTGGACAACCTTTGATACGGATAATGTTTATTTGCACAGCAGGCAGAGGAATTGAGTCATCGTCTTTGCACCCGCGGGTATTCCCCTACTGGTAAAGAAAGCCATGAAAAAAGCAAGTGTGAACAGACCATTATGTGGTAGATCTAGGAATGAAAGGAGAATAATAAAAAAAAGATAAAAGTATTGTCTTTACATTTGACTATACCCTGTTAGATAGCGTCGAGTGGACCTATTTTCTTGAGAGAGTGTTTTGACTTTTATTAATACATTGAAACCCTGGGGTATCTGGTTTAGTGAGATTCCATATATCACTCCATCCTAGTTCTCTTATTGCTTTACCCAGCCAAGATATTGCTTTTGCTTTAATATCGCTAGCACATAGTTTTCGATCCTTAACCTCTTCTATGACTTAATTGAAGTCCCCCAACCAGATTTTTGGGCAGTCTACCAAATTAGTCAGAATATTATCAATTTCTAAAAATAAATTACTCATAAAGGGAGGCGAGAAATATACTGAGGTCAAGATCCTGAGGTTTTTTAAGCAGAAGGAAATTGAGCTACTAAATCCAACCAGAGAAAGTAAAAAAAAGGGAGGGAGAGAGGGCAAACAAAACAAATGTAGTAACATAGTTAATAAGGTTGAAAGAAGACAAGTGTCCATCAGGTTTAACCTAGAGAAACCCTTATCCAGAGGCAAAAACCCCTATCACAGAAATTTCCTTCCCGACTTCAAAAGCAATCAGAATAATCCCTGGATCAACGTATCACCAGAAATCTAATGCCCATACCTTTCAATATAATATATATATATTTTTTTTAAAGAAGCATCCAGGCCTCTCTTGAACTTATTTAATGGATAAGCAGAGAGTGGCAGAGAGTTCCATAGTCTCACTGCTCTTACAGTAAAGAATGCTTGTATGTGCTGGTGGTGAAACCTTCTTTCCTCTAGACGTAGAGGATGTTCCCTTGTCATGGTTAGAGACCTAAGAGTAAAATGATCACTGCAAAAATCTCTGTACTTTCCATTCATATATTTGTACATTGTCTTTTTTCTAGATTAACCCCTTAAGGATCGGGCCAATTTTCATTTTTGCACTTCCGTTTTTTTCCTCCTTGTGCTTAAGTGCCATAGCAGTTGCATTTTTTCACCTAGAAACCCACATGAGCCCTTATTTTTTGCGCCACTAAAAGCACTTTGCAATGACATGCTGAATTTTTTCATAAAATACAGTGCAAAACAAAAGAAAATTCAATATTTGGTAAAATTGTAAAAAAAAACAAAACAAAACATTTTTTTATTTGGGGGGTATTTGTTTTTACGCAGTTTGCCCTGGGGTAAAACTGACTTGTTATACATGTCCCTTAAGTCGTTATGATTACAACGGTATTAAACATGTATAACTTTTATTTTATTTGATGGCTTGTAAAAAATTCAAACCATTGTTAACAAATATATGTTCCTTAAAATCGCTCTATTCCCAGGCTTATAACGCTTTAATCCTTTGGTCTATGGGGCTGTTTGAGGTGTAATTTTTTTGTGCCATGATGTGTTCTTTCTATCGGTACCTTGATTGTGCAAGGGGGTGATCCACCCCACTAGACACCAGGGATGAGGCTGCAGTAAGTTTTCAGATGCAGCTGTCAACTTTGCGGCTATTAGCGGACCGTGTTCGCTAATAGCCGTGGTCCTGGGTTACATGCCGCACCCGGGACCGTGGCGGTTAAGAGCTGGGTCGCCGCCCAGCCCCGCTCTAAACTCGCTGAGGCAACCACAGGGCGTAAATATACGCCTGCGGTCGTTAAGGGGTTAAATAACCCCAAGCTTGATAACCTATCTTGGTACTGTAACCCACCCATTCCTTTAATGACCTTGGTCACTCTCCTCTGCACCCGCACCACTTCAGCTGTGTCCCTCTTATATATTGGTGCCCAAAATTGTACTAAATATTCCATATGTGGTCTGACCAGTGATTTATAGAGAGGCAAAACTATGTCCTCATCTTTAGCATCTATGCTTCTTTTGATGCATCCCATTATTTTATTAGCCTTGGCAGCTGCGACCTAGCTCTGATCACTAAAGCTGAGTTAACCGTCCACCAATACCCCCAAGTCCTTTTCAGAAACAGTTTTACCCAGTGTTTTATTGTTTGACACATAACTGTACTTACTAATTTTACGGCCCAAATGCATAACCATACATTTATCCACATAAAACTTAATTTGCCATTTATCTGCCCAAGCCTCAAGCTTCTCCAAATCCCTCTGTAACATGATATTATCCTCCTCTGTGGTGATTACTTTATCCAGTTTAGTATCAACTGCAAAAATGAAGACTCTACTCTGTAGCCCCTCTAAAAGTTCATTAACCCCTTAACGACATCGGGCATAAGTATACGCCCCCGCAGGGTGGGCTTTAACGCAAACGGGCGTATACTTACGCCCGATGTTTCCCCGATCGCTGTGTGTTCACACACAGCGGTCGGGGAAGATGGCCTGCTATATTGTATAGCAGGCCATCTCTACTCGTTGGCACGGGGGGTGATTAACCCCTCCCGTGCCGACGATCGCTGCTGAAAACAGCTTTCCGGGTCATCGGTGACCCGGTGACCCGGAAAGCAATGGCGATTGGTGCTGTCCGAGACAGCACCAATCGCCATTAGTGTCCCCACCAAAGATGGCGCCGATGCCACCCCCACGATCGCCGTGATAGGCCGGCCAGTACCGGCCGGCTCATCATGGCGATCTAACTGTAAAAAAACAGTTTTGTCGCGTTCTGCACCCCTCAGCTAGGTAGCTGAGGGGTGCAGAACAGGTGTGTGTGGTGCAGGTGTACCATACTCACCTGATCTGGGCGTCCGGAGCGACGATCTGCGGTCCGCGCCGTCCTCGCGTCTTCTTTGCTTCACTTCCGGGTTCGGTCGTCCAGCGTCGGAAATCTTCGGAAACGCTCGGGTCCTCGGGTTCGGCGAGTCTCGGCAATCTCCGGCAGCGTCGCTCTACTGCCCCCTAGCGGCTGATCAGTGAATATCATTCACTGATCAGTTGCTTTGGGTTAAAAAGATTTTTATTTTTTTTTTCAAATTTTTTTTTTCTTTTTTTGCGCCCTAACGCCGCTGAGTGCTGATCAGCATCGCACGCAAGTGCACCGCTGATCAGCAACTCCCCCTTATGGCGTAGGGGCGTTTTTCCCCCCTATATCCTACCGCCACTGGCTGCTGATAAGTGCCGCACATAAGTGCGGCATTTATCAGCAGCTCCTTTCTTGGCGAAGGGATATTTTTTCTTACTGTCAAAAAAACTGGTAAAAAACACTACACTACACTACATGAAATAAAGTTTTACACTACACCACTACACATTTACATACCCCATATACCAATCCCCATATAAAGATGGCCCCCAAGGTGTTTTCGGTGTCGGACGCATACGTTATTATTGCCTCCGACACTGAAACAGCCAGTGAGGATGAATGGGGGGATCCTTCTTTCCTCCATTCATCCTCATCATCCAGTGACGTGTCTGGGGGTAGCGTAGCGTACGCTGCCCCCCAGACACGTCTTTTCCGCCAGTACCGTCCCAATAAGAGATGACGGTATGGCGTGAAATTCTACAAACTCTGTGAGCGTACCTCAGGGTACACTTACAGATCCAGGGTACGTGCACACTGCGGAATGGCGAAGGATAACCCTTTGTGCATTCCGCAACTGGCACCCGCTGGCGGACTGATGCGGGCACTCGTCTCCACCCGTGTCATAGACTCCATTCTATGCACGGGCGGATTCCGTCGTCCGTCCAAAGAATGAACACATTGGACAGAGGGCAGAATCCGCCCGTGCATATAATGGAGTGTGACATTAGCGGAGACGCGTGCCTCCATCAGTCCGCCGGTGGGTGCCAGCTGCGGAATGCACAAAGGGTTATCCTTCGCCATTCCGCAGTGTGCACGTACCCTTAGAGTGTATGAAGGAAAGGACACCCAAATCCACCCCTAGATGCCCCCCCCCCCCCCAATCCTCCGAGTTAGTGGGAAGATCGTTCGGGAACTGATCTTCCCACTGCTAAAGGTTACCACCTGTAACTTTTATACCAGCGCCCCCTCTTTCGGTCCCTCGCTGCCTGAGCTACTGTAGCTTGCGGCACGATCCGTAAATATCAGAAGTAGTAATAAAGCCCTAATATTTAGCAGCCATGGAGCGGACCCAGCGCTTCTGGATATGAAGGACCCCGTATCGCACCAGGACAACATTTTCCAGGTGACGTCCCCCACACTGGAGAAAGGGAGACCCCAGAAGAAGTGCAGAGTGTGGCGTAACAGGGGGATCAGGAAGGACACCATTTTCCAGTGTGACACCTGTCCTGATCACCCAGGCCTCTGCATATTGGATCGCTTCAAGGCGCACCACACGTCATTGGGGTTCTACATTATCTAAATTCTTTCCCTTATTCCTATTTCAGGGGTCACGTTGATCCAGGGATTATTCTGATCGCCATTATGGAGTTGGGAAGGAATTTTTCCCCTGTGATGAGGCTACTGTCGTCTGCCCCACGAGGGTTTTTTGCCTTCCTCTGGATCAACACAGGTTGAATTTGATGGACACCTGTCCTTTTTAACCTTATAAACTAATAATTGGCCTAATATCCCCAAATAAATTAGAATGGTCCCTTTTCCCCAGCTAAATAGGTATGGCCGCCATTCCCATTAGAGGATGCCATGATGCAATTACAAAGCCTCTGTGCGGCCAGGACAGTAGAAACCCCTCACAAGTGACCCCATTCTGGAAACTACACCCCATAAGGAATCTAACGAGGGGGGCAGTGGGGATATGGCCCCCTGGTGACGGCCACATTTGGGCCGTGAAAATGAAAAAATTGTATTTTTTATTTTCATGGCACATGCTCCACTTATATGCCCGTCACCAGTGGGGTCCATATGCTCACTGTACCCCTTGTTGGTTTCCTTATGGGGTGTAGTTTCCAGAATGGGGTCACTTGTGGGGGTTTCTACTGTCCTGGCAGCACAGGAGCTTTGTAATTGCGACATGGCCTCCATCCTCCATTCCAGCCTCTAAATGGCGCGCTGTCCTTTTGGTCGCTTGCCCTGTGCCCATATGGCACATTATATCCACATGTGGGGTATTTTCGTACTCAGGGGAAATTACCCTACACGTTTTGTGTTCACTTTCTTTTTTAACCCCTTGTGGAAAAGGAAAAAATCAAGGCTAGACCAACATTTAGTGTAAAAAATGTTAAATTTTTACACTAAATCATTCATCTTGTCTTGATTTTTTCATTTTCACAAGGGGTTAAAAGATAAAAAAAACACTAAATGTGTAGAGCAATTTCCCCTGAGTATGGAAATACCCGACATGTGGACTTAAAGCGCCATGCGGGTGCAGGGTAAGCCTCCAAAGGGAAGGAGCGCCATTTGGCTTTTTGAGGCTGGATTTGGCTGGAATGGATTTCGAGGGGCCATGTTGCATTTAAAAGGCCCCTGTGTTGCCAAGACAGTTGAACCCCCCCACAAGTGACCCCATTATGGAAACTACACCCCTCAGGGAATGTAACAAGGGGTGTAATGAGCATATGGACCCCACTGGTGACGGGCACAAATGTGGAACAATATGTCGTGAAAATGAAATATTACATTTTTTACTCTATAATGTTGGTTTAGCCTTAAACTTTTCATTTTCACAAGGGGTTAAAAGAGAAAAAAACACACACAAAATGTGTAGAGCAATTCCCCCTGAGTCCGTAAATACCCCACATGTGGACATAAAGCGCCATGTGGGAGCAGGGCAAGCCTCTGAAGGGAAGGAGCGCCATTTGGATTTTGAAGGCTGGATTTGGCCAGAAAGGATGATGAACGCCATGTCGCATTTACAGAGCCCTCGTGCTGCCAAAACACTTGAAACCCCCCACAAGTGACCCCATTCTGGAAACTACAACCCTCAAGGGATCTAACAAGGGGTGCAGTGAGGATATGGACCCCTTGATGACGGCCACATTTGTGCCGTGAAAGTGAAAAAATGAAATTTTTCCCTTTCACGTCACATTGTTCCACATTTGTGCCCGTCACCAGTGGGGTCCATATGCTCACTGAACCCCTTTTTAGATTCCTTGAGGGGTGTAGTTTCCAGAATGGGGTCACTTGTGGGGGGTTTCCAGTGTTATGGCAGCACGAGGGCTCTGTGAATGCGACGTCGCCCTTGAAATCCATTCGAGTAAAAACCAGCTTTGGAGGCTCGTCCTGCGCCCGCTTGGCACTTTATGTCCACATGTTGGGTATTTCCGTACTCGGGAGAAACTGCGCTACATGTTTTGTGTTTTTTTTTTTTCTTTTATCCCCTTGTAAAAATGAAAAATGAAGGCTAGAACAACATTTTAGTGTAAAAAATAGAATTTTTCCTTTTTTACACCACATTGTTCTGAAAATCTGTGAAGCACCTCTGGGGTCCAAATGCTCACCGCACCCCTTGTTACATTCCTTGAGGGGTGCAGTTTTCTAAATGCTGTCCCTTTAGGGGTGTTTTTTAGGTTTTGGCACCCCAGAGCCTCTGCCAACCTGAAGTGGTACGGTCAAAAATGACCAAATATAACTGAGGCGTTGAAATTCACTAGGCGCTCCCTTGTATCTGAGGCTTGTGGTTACGTCAAATAGCGCAATAGGGCCATATATGGGGTATTTCTATAAACTGCAGAAACGGGGCAATCAATATTAGGGTGCATTTCTCTCCTAATAGGTTTATCATTATGAAAGATATTGGATTACAATAAAATCTGCACAGAAAATAAAAAATTTCAAATTTCTTACACACTTTGCTTTTATTTCTGTGACTCCTCTAAAGGGTTAAAAAACTTTCTGGATGTGCTTTTGCAGAGTTTGGGGGGGTGCAGTTTCTGAAATGGGGTGCTTTGTGGGGCTTTCTAAAATACAGTCCCCTCAAATACACTTTGAGGCCAGGTTCAGACTATGTAACTGTGCGGCTGTATTTGCGGCTGTAATTGTGCGGCGATATTTTTGGTGGTTCATGTGTACGCTGGAAAGTATAGGATATACGGCTGCACAGTGTACACTATGTCTGAATCTACGGCCCGATCGTAAACGGACCCGTAAAAAGACCATTGTTTGCGGCTGGAAATGCGGCCGTGGATTGACAGGCGGTCCGTACGGAGTACTTCAAAAATAGCCGGCAATGATGCCGAATGCCGATGCCTCTAATAGTTAATATATTAAATTAATAAAACACATTTTCTTCGTAATAAAGTCCCTTTCGTTGGTCAATAATTTAATTCTAACGAATCCATCATTTTGCAATTAAATATACTGTTAAAATAAATATATATATAAATAAATGTATATTTATATATATATTTATTTTTTGACAGTATATTTAATTGCACAATGATGGATTCGTTAGAATTAAATTTTTGAACAACGAAACTGAATTTATTTAATCGAAAATGTGTTTTATTAATTAAATATTAATTAGTACAGGAAGCTCCATAAGCCGTTAATTCATATTGCCGGCAATAGAGCATTCTGTACTAATCATCACTTTACTTTAATGAAAACATCAAATGTTTCTTCTAATTATGTTATCACAATAGCATTATTAGAAGAAACATTTTGAATTATATGTGCGCTCAGCTGATTGGCTGATCGGCTTAGCGCACATATAATTAGCGGGTCCGCAGCACAGTGACTTCATTGTGCTGCGGACCAGCGAAGAGACAACATCGGGGTGAGTATAGAGCTCTCCCCACCCCCTCCCCAGCACGGCACCCCTCCCAGCAAGGAAGGGGGGGTCAGTTAACCCCTTCCTTGCTGGGATGGGTGCAGTCTGACATCAGTCTGGCCCCCAAGGGGTTAAGGGGGATGTAATACATCCTCCCTTAACCCCCTGGGGGCCAGACTGTAAGCAGCGATCTGTAAAGATGCTGCATACTGTAAGGTGCACAACACCGCTCACAATGATGGGTGTTGTGCTCCTGTTTGTGTGTTTTTTGTGTGTTTCTCCCTTTTTGTTTTTCAGATATCGGTATCCTGGGGATTACGTCGGATTACGTGGACTACGTCGATGACCACCGTTTTTTTTTTTTTTTTTTTTTATAAAATGGTCAATGAGGGGTGTGGGGGTGTTTTTATTTGAATAAAAAAAAATTTTAACTTGTGTCTTGTCTTTATTTCTTTACTTTATAGACTTAGTAGTGGAAGCCGTCTAATAGACGGAATCCATTACTAAGTTGGGGGCCTAGTGTTAGCCGGTATAAAATGGCTAACACTAACCCCCTATTATTACCCCAGTACCCAATGCCACCAGGGGTACTGGGAAGAGCCGGGTGCCAGTGGTCCCGGAGCATCAAAATTGGCGCTCCTGGATCGGGCGGCAGCAGGCTGGTAAGATTTAGGCTGGGGAGGGCCTAAACCAATGGCTCTTCCCACCCTGGTGTTACCAGGCTGCTGTCGTTTGGTTTTTAACCCGGCTGGTTATAAAAATAGGGGGGACCCTATGCGGTTTTTTTAAATTATTTATTTATTTTAAAAAAAAAAACGTATAGGGTCCCCCCTATTTTTATAACCAGCCGGGTTAAAAACCAAACGACAGCAGCCTGGTAACACCAGGGTGGGAAGAGCCATTGGTTTAGGCCCTCCCCAGCCTAAATCTTACCAGCCTGCTGCCGCCTGGTCCAGGAGCGCCAATTTTGACGCTCTGGGACCACTGGCACCCGGCTCTTCCCAGTACCCCTGGTGGCATTGGGTACTGGGGTAATAATAGGGGGTTAGTGTTAGCCTTTTTATACCGGCTAACACTAGGCCCCAACTTAGTAATGGATTCCGTCTATTAGACGGCTTCCATTACTAAGTCTATAAAGTAAAGAAATAAAGACAAGACACAAGTTAAAAAAATTTTTTATTCAAATAAAAACACCCCCACACCCCTCATTGACCATTTTATTAAAAAAAAAAAAAAAAAAACGCTGGTCATCGACGTAGTCCACGGAATCTGACGTAATCCACTGGATACCGATATCTGAAAAACAAAAAGGGAGAAACACACAAAAAACACACAAACAGGAGCACAACACCCATCATTGTGAGCGGTGTTGTGCACCTTACAGTATGCAGCATCTTTACAGATAGCTGCTTACAGTCTGGCCCCCAAGGGGTTAAGGGAGGATGTATTGCATCCCCCTTAACCCCTTGGGGGCCAGACTGATGTCAGACTGCACCCATCACAGCAAGGAAGGGGTTAACTGACCCCCCCTTCCTTGCTGGGAGGGGTGCAGTGCTGGGGAGGGGGTGGGGAGAGCTCTATACTCACCCCGATGTGTCCTCTTCGCTGGTCCACAGCACAATGAAGTCACTGTGCTGCGGACCCGCTAATTATATGTGCGCTCAGCCGATCAGCCAATCAGCTGAGCGCACATATAAATCTAAATGTTTCTTCTAATAATGCTATTGTGATAACATAATTAGAAGAAACATTTGATGTTTTCATTAAAGTAAAGTGATGATTAGTACAGAATGCTCTTTTGCCGGCAATATGAATTAACGGCTTATGGAGCTTCCTGTACTAATTAATATTTAATTATAAAACACATTTTCGATTAAATAAATTCAGTTTAGTTTTTCAATAATTTAATTCTAACGAATCCATCATTGTGCAATTAAATATACTGTCAAAAAATAAATATATATATAAATATACATTTATTTATATATATATTTATTTTAACAGTATATTTAATTGCAAAATAATGGATTAGTTTAAATTTAATTATTGAACAACGAAAGGCACTTTATTACAACGAAAATGTGTTTTATTATTTTAATAGATTAACCATGAGAGACATCGGCATTAGTGCAGAGGATCACAAACCCCGGTAATAGCAATTCATGTAAACTGTGTTCCCTGCTTTCCCAGATGCATCCAGAGGTGTTTGCATTACTTTCTTAAGATTTTATTTGTTATTTTTAGTTGAACCAGATTTCCAAGTAAATGACCGTATGTTTTGAGCCGCATGTCTATTTTTTCCCACGGCCGTAGTTTCATCCGCACATTTACAGCCGCATAAAAAATACAGCCGCACAGTTACATAGTGTGAACCTAGCCCCCACCTGAACAGGTCCCTAAAAATATCTGATTTTCAAATTTTACAGAAAATTTGGAAAATTGCTGCTAATGTTTTAAGCTTCCTATTGTCTAAAAAAAAAGAAATATAGTTTAATAAATGCCGCCAACATAAAGTAGACATGTTGCTAATGCTACTTAATATATAATTTATGTGGCATAACCATTTTCTGTATAAGCAGAAAGGTTTTAAAGTTTGAAAAATGCATTTTTTCAAAATTTTTCACGTTATTTTGGTGTTTTTCATAAAGATTCGTTATGAGTATCGACTCCATTTTACCAGAAATGTAAAGTACAATATGTCACGAGAAAACAATCTCAGAATCAGCCGGATAGGTAAAAGCATCCCGAAGTTATTAATGAATAAAGTGACACTGGTCATATTCATAAAATTTGTCTCTGTCCTTAAGGCCATTTCAGGCTCTGTCCTTAAGGGGGTTAATACACATATTAAAAAGAAGTTGACCCAACATTGACCCCTGTGCTACCCCACTAGTAACTGTTACCCAATAAGAGTATGTTATATCAATAACCACCCTCTGTTTTCTATCACTCAACCAGTTAGTTATCCATTTGCATATAGTTTCCCCCTAGTCCTAGCATCCTCATTTTATAGATCAACCTTTTATGCGGCACAGTATCAGTTGCCTTTGAATAGTCCAGATGCACAACCTCCACAGCCTCCCCCAAGTCCAGTCTATTGCTGACCTCCTCATAGAAGCTGATCAGATTAGTCCCTCGTAAACCCATGCTGGTGCTGCGTTATAAGATTATTTTCATTAAAATACTGCAGTATAGCATCTCTTACGGACACCTTAAACACTTTATGCACTATAGATGTTAGACTTATGGGGGTACAGTTTCCCGGATCACTCTTTGACCCCTTCTTGAATATTGGCACCACATTAGCTATGTGCCAGTCTTGGGTAACAGTCCCTGTCATTATAGAATTTTTAAATATTAGAAATAAGGGTCTGTCTAACACAGTACTTAATTCCTGAAAAACTCAAGGATGGATAACTTCTGGGCCCAGTGATTTTATGGATTTTAATGGTTTTAGGGTGTGTTCACACCTACAGGATCTGCAGCAGATCTGCAGCAGATTTGATGCTGTGTTCAGTTATTTAAATGAAATCTGCTGCAGAAAATCAGCTGCAAATCCTGTAGGTGTGAACGCACCATTAAGGCGTTTTCCCACTTTTTGTTCTGTTAGGCAGGGGTGGATTTGCATTATCCCTAGTCATGTTATCTGTTATAGGATTCCCTTCTGTGAATACAGTAGAAAAGAATGTTTTTAGTTGATTGGCCTTTTCCTCATTTTCAGTTTTTAGTCTCTAATTATTTGTATAGGTGAAGAAAATTTTGAGATTCTTTTTACTTTCTGTGACAATCCTTTTTCTGTTGCATGTATTCTTATGCCTATAATTGTTCAATGATTCCTCACTACCTTCTTGTTTTAGAAGTCTGAATGCTTGTTTTTTTTTTTACATATATATATATATATATATATATATATATATATATATATATATATAATTTATTGCACCCTTAACAGCTGTAGTTAACCTCATTGGGTTTTCTCCTATTTCTACTACGTTTATTCCCATATGGTATGTATCGTTCACAAGATCTACCTAGGATGCTCTTAAATATGTCCCATTTCTCTTGTGTACTTTTATTTATGAGGGGATCGTCCCAGTCTATGTCCCCATGGTCCTCTCTTAGATTTTGGAAATTAGCCTTCCTGTGCGCTTTCTATTCTGAAGAATTTTAAGAGATTCTCTATGCCATCCTCCATATCTGTCATCTTTTTCTGGTACTTACTTACAGTTAATTTTAACTGTTTCATTTCTTTGGATGGTATTTTATGCTCGTCTTCCATTTTTGATATTCTCACTTCCTGAGTCCTTTCTCTGATTTTCCCCATATCATTCCGTATAAGGGATACTTCTGCCCTAATGTTACCCATCTGGCTTAAGACTTCTGTCACTGACTGGTCAAGTTTTTGGACCATAGAGAGGATCATATCCATCACATTCTGATTTTCTCCCTTTTCCATTACCTTCTCATTTAGGCCCCTATCTGCATTCTCAAATTCTTCTCTCTCAAGTGGTAACAATTCTCCTTTCTGAGGAGCTACTAGTCTTTTTGTTTTCCCTTCCACCACTCCTGGAGACTGTAAAAACTTTTCTATTATTGTATTGCCTCCCTTAGTTCACTGACTAGATATAGAAAGATGGCCTCCTGACTTTCTAGCATTACCCTCTTCTAATTTCTTTTGTTTGACAGGTATACCCTAATTTCAGGCCTTTTTTCTCCTATTCCCTCCTTCTCTCCCTCCTTACCTCTTGTCCCTCTCTCCTCCTTCTCTCCTATTACTATGACTTTTTTCAGCTCAAAGGGAAAAACAAATTCTTAAATATCAATAGGCTATAGCTATCTTAGAAAGTTAAAGTATCTATCCCCTGCTTCTTTATAATTACAGGTAGAGATTAGTTTTGCAATATTTTGCTTTGCCTTGACAAAACGAACTTAGCAAATTTTTTTTTTCCAATTTTGCAAATTTAAAAAAAAAAACATTTTTGTTTCAGTTTGGTTCTTTTAACAAAAAAATAGCAAAATTAAAACAAAAAATTGTTGTATTTGTTGTATTAAGTAAATATAAACTAAAATTACTTTCGGCCTTTAATGTAAGGGAATAATGTAAGAGATCCCAGAGTGCCTGTCCTTTTTATTTATATTTACATAATACAGCATGTTTACATTCTAACTTTGCTATTTTTTGTTTACAATAGCAAATTTTGCAAAACAAAAACAAAAAAAAACATATTTTTGTTTCAGTTTGGTTCTTTTAACAAAAAAATTGCAAAATTAAAACAAAAATATGTTGTATTAAGTAAATATAAGCTAAAATTACTTTCGGCCTTTAATGTAAGGGAATAATGTAAGAGATCCCAGAGTGCCTGTCCTTTTTATTTATATTTACTTAATACAGCATGTTTACATTCTAACTTTGCTATTTTTTATTTACAATAGCAAAACTAAAATGGAAATATACTATAAATATAAAAATATACAATTTCATTCATAAATTTATCTGCAATTAGCAATTACTGCAAAGGGGAATAGCCGGTAATGAATTAAAATGTATCATTTTGTAGCTATCCTCTCTTAACCCCTTCAAGACCATGTCTATTTGCACCTAAAAGACCAGGCTCATTTTTCAAACTCTGACCTGTCTCACTTTATGCTCTTATAGCTCAGTGATGCTTTAACGTATCCTAGCGATTCTGAGATTCTTTTTTCGTCACATATGGCACTTTATATTAGTGGCAAAATTTGGTCCCCACTGTGTGTTTTTTGTGAAAAACATCAAAATATCATGAAAAATTTTAAAAATTAGCATTTTATGAACTTTGAAATTCTCTGCTTCTAAAAAAAAAAAGTCGTATCACATAAATTAGTTACTAAGTCACATTACCGATATGTCCTCTTTATTCTGGCTTCATTTCATAAACATATTTTACTTTTTTAGGGTGCTACGGGGCTTAGAAATTTATCAGCAAATTACCACATTTTCGTGAAAGTTACCAAAACTGGGTAATCTGGGGTGGATACGGTCAACATGGGGTGGTCACTGGCAACCTGGGGTGGTTAGAGGCAACCTTGGGTGGTTACGGGCAACGTGGGGTGGATACGGACAACCTGATGTGGTTACAGACAATCTGGGGTGGTTAGAGGCAACCTGCTGTGGTTAGAGGCAACGTGGGGTGGTTACAGACAATCTGGGGTGGTTACGGACAATCTGGGGTGGTTACAGACAATCTGGGTTGGTTACAGACAATCTGGGGTGGTTACAGGCAACCTGCTGTGGTTACGGCAACCTGGGGTGGTTACAGGCAACCTGAGGTGGTTACAGGCAACCTGGGGTGGTTACAGGCAACGTGGGGTGAATACGGACAACCTGCTGTGGTTACAGACAATCTAGGGTGGTTACAGGCAACCTGCTGTGGTTACGGGCAATGTGGGGTGGTTACAGACAATCTGGGGTGGTTACGGACAATCTGGGGTGGTTACGGACAATCTGAGGTGGTTACAGGCAACCTGCTGTGGTTACGGATAAACTGAAGTGCTAATAGGTAATCTGAGGTGGGTACCTGTAATCTGGCGTGGTTACGGGCAATCTGGAGGGGGTCACTGGCAATTTGGGGTGGTTAGAGGCAAGGTGCAGTGGTCAGAGGCAAGGTGCGGTGGTCAGAGGCAAGGTGCAGTGGTCAGAGGCAAGGGGCATGTGTAATAGGAACATATATATACAGATTGCTGACGTGAAGGGGTTAAGCTGTTCTGAATGATAGAGTACTCCTGAAGTCCAGCATATTCATACACAAAAAGTTTTTCTTCAAAGGTCCTGGAAGCTTAGGAAAAGTGTGCCGATTGTCACTACATTTACTGCAGATATCAGAAGTAACATATTGGAACTGTGTCAGGACGGCCACTGTGCCAGACAGCACAGTCACTACATTATTAGACTAATAACACCACATGGTTACTAATATCCATCATAACAAAAAAGGGATTAGTCCTCAAGGTCTACGCAAAGTGTATATATAATATATAAGATAGATAGATAGATAGATAGATAGATAGATAGATAGATAGATAGATAGATAGATAAATATGATGTGGTATAATGACAGTAGAGTGAGAGATAACAGAACAATCTACTAAAACACAGTAGTCATATTTAAATGATTAGAGAGGGTTGATAAATAGTATAAAATGAGGATTTATTACAACTGAAATTAGGCAGATATAAGAACAAGACCAAAGTACCGTAGGGCCCTGGCAGAGAAAACTTGCTAAAAGTGTGATAAACGTCTAAAAACAATAAAATTAAATAGTGTACACAATGTTGCAGATTTAATCTCTTACTAATACTAAAACAGCTGCCCTATTTGGTTACAACAGTCAACATGAGTTCAGTCTGTGGCCATGGTGATCTGATGTTAGTCGGCTTAGAAGAATACAGACGTTGATACGATGCAAACCGTAGTGAAGAAATCAGTCTATTTGAAATAAAATAATTAGGCAGTCGACACACACTTGTACAGTATGTGGTAGAGTCTTGCAAATTATTGCCAAGTTATGGTAGTTTACGAGTGCCTGTGAACTAATGGTCCTATTTGGAAAGCAGTTACAATGTTATAGGAGTGCTGGGATCTATAGTTCTCCATATCTCTGTTGCTGCACATTAGCAGAGCAAGAATTGTAGCAAAATGAAAAGGGGTGCTCTTATGTAGCAGAATCCTTGTTACAGTAAACAGAATGAGGATTACAGAATCCCTATGGTTAGAGGCAGCCTTGTTGATGTTACGAGGGTGCTTGCTTGTAAGTTCTAGGGAGAGATAGTTGGAAAACACACTGTTTGGCGCCTGTGGCAACTCTCACGGTTCCGAGAGCGATATTATGCAATTTTCTTGATTGTGAGCTGCACCTCCCTAATTTTGTTACTTATGCAATCATGCTCTAACTACTCCACTGTATTGCTACATTCTTGCTGTGTTGATTTTACTGCCTACACTGCCACAGAGTTTAAAATCCCAGCTCTGCTACATCATCCCAGCTCTGGTACATCTGAGCTAATCCAGCTCTGCTACATCATTACTTCTAAAGATTGAAAGAGACAAAAGACTATACTCTCTGATACTCTGTGTGCATATGCACCTAGTGACTGTTTGCACTATTTGGATTTTATATTTTATAGTGGATATCCACATATACAGTGTAGTTCATTTTGTCACAATGGCACTGTGGTATATCTTGTTGTAATATACTCTGTTATCAATTTGCTACATTTCATCATATATTTGCTATTTGATTCACAAATCACTAATGAATTAAAAAGTTCACAGCTATTTATTTAGTTTTGCTATGGACAGGCGCTATGGGAATTCCTTATATTAAAGGGAACAAAAATATGTTTCATGTTGATGAATTTTTGCTAATTTGCAGGGAATCCTACAGCTAAACAATTGTTTAACTGTAGTGATTAGTTTAGGTTGGAATATACTCGAATTTGCGGTGATTGCTTCGCTCTTCTCTAATCACAGGTAATGACTTTTTCACTTCTAGAAAGAAAACGATTGCTTCCTCCTTCAGAGAGTACATATATTAAGAGACTATCAATCCTAAATAACCCAAGTTGTAGTTCAGTAGGTATTAACTGGCTAGTTCGTTAAAACCCACAAGACTATCAAGTATATAATCTGTTACACAGTCATCCTCAGATTAATGTATTCAGGGATTCCCACAGTAGGCATAATTTCTTCTGGTAGATTCCTTTATTGTCAATTCCATTTACGTAATTCAGTATGACACACAATTACCTTTGATTTGAGAAAAGCAGTTTTTACACTAATAAGGCAGGAAAAGCAGAAGCTCTGTCTATGCTCCTCTCCCTCTTCCTCCCCCAAACATCAGGTACCAGGCTCCAAGTCAGTGGCTACTGGCAGTGGCTTCAGTTACATAGTTACATAGTTACATAGTTACATACATAGTTAATACGGTTGAAAAAAGACACATGTCCATCAGGTTCAACCAAGGAGGGGATGGATACAGGGAAGGGGGAGGGGTGATATGTTCTATACATATGCATCTATATTATTTTGGTCTAAGAACTTGTCTAGCCCTGTTTTGAAGCCCTCTACTGCTCTACAGCTCTACAGCTAGACAGCAATAGATCCACTAGTGCCGCAGATACCATACAGCATGGCCGTGGCCGGATACACGCCGGTGCTCATGACAACAGGCCGGGGGGGGGGGGGGGGAGCGGAGTGCAGACGTCACACGCGTACGTCCGATCACATGACTTGCACCGCTCCCTCTCCACAGACCATAATACATTACTAAATGTGTTCTGATTATAGATAATGGTAGGAATGGTAGCCTGCTCATCTCAAATGTGCAGGGTAGAAGGATGTAGATAGTAGCGACTATTGGTTCAAGCACCTTTGTCTCTAATAGTCTTTACGCCAGGTGCAACAAACTGTCGTAATGAAATGTCCTAATAAGGGCAGCACCTGCCCTATCCTACCCCTCTCCAAGGCCCTATAATAACCCTACAATGTATTCTTTATTCTGTATTCTGTATTCTAAAAATTACATTTCTGTAGTGTACAAATCAAACACAAAATGTCCCAAAAGAGTCCCTTAGTATGTTCTGTAGAAGTTGAGAGGTGGGAAAGTTGAAGTCTGTAATCAGAGAACATCATATGCATATAAATTATGCTGTTAGAATGCTGTTAATAAAAGGAGGCTATATTATCCAATAATAGAACAGATTCTTACTCGTACCTAATACCAGAATATCTTAAAGAAAGGCAATAGACTGAGGAACAAGACAAAGACAGATAAATAATATAAAATAAAGAGGAAAAATTACAAAAGACATAGGGCCACATGTATCATCCGGCGAATGGATGATTTTCGGCGGAAAGTGCCGATTTGCGTCTTTTTTTAAGCAAAAATGGCGGATTTGCGAATAAAATATTCGCAAATCGGCACTTTCCGCCGAGTACGCCAGGGGGCGGAAAGGGGGTGGAAAAGGGGCGGAGAGTGGGCGGAACGGAGGGCGCGGACTCAGAGTCCGCGCCATTTATCATCCGTTCCGCCAAAATGTACGCCGAAAACCTACTCCAGTCCTCAGCTGGCGTAGGTTTTCGGCGGTGCGCAACGGCGCGCACGGGATTTATGTAGAGGCAGTCCGCCTCTACATAAATCTCCGTAGCGCCGGAGCTGCGGGGGCATTTTTACGTTCCGGCGTAAAAAACGCCGGACTTAATAAATGCCTCCCATAATGTATAGCACAAAACACACAAACCACAAAACACACGACCAGCCTGCCTCCCCCCCGTCTGAAGTCAGAGAGAGGAGCTCAATGAATAACATATTTTCAATTATTGGAAGCAGGAATTTTGAGTTTTCCTAGTGTATTGGCGGCATCAGCTTCCATATACCATTTTGTGTTTTTAAAACAAGACATGAAGGTGAGGATTTCAGTAGGAGATAATAATTCAGCTATTATTAATCTCCATTTAAAAAAAAAAAATTCTTTTGAGTTGTTGGCTAAGTAGGTAGGGAATCTCCACAGTATATCTGAACCCCTTGGAAAATTATTAGTTAAATCTATACTAATTGGAGAGTGGTCAGATATTACCATATCTAATATCTTGGATTCCGATGCTTTCTGGACTAGGGAGGGAGATAACAAAAAATAATCAATTCTAGATCATGAACTTTATGAGTATGAAAAATGAGTATACTCTCTTTCCGCTGGATTATGATGTCTCTATATATCGGTTAGTTTAGAAGAAGAAAGGAAAGATTTAAGAATGGAAGGAGAAGAAGTAGGAATTTTAGAGGAAGGATTATTTCTCTTTCTGTCCTCCTGCACCTTATGTACCACGTTTAAGTCCCCTCCCACCAGTATATTATTTTCTTTTTCCTGCAATAAAGAGTTTTCTATCATACGAAAAAAAGGTTTTCGTTTGGTATTGGGACCATATAGATTATAAATACAAAGATACCCTGCGGGAGAGTCCGTTAAAAGTCTGACAAATCTTCCCTCCTCATCTGATTTAGAATCTATGACATTATGAGATAGGTTTTTGTGGATAAGTATGGGAACTCTTGCTTTTCTCTGGGAAGCCGATGAGCCTCTGACCCTCTCTACTTATAATTTTTGCATCCTAGAAAAGTCCTTCTCCAACAAATGTGTTTCTTGTAATAAAACAATGTCACATTTAAGTTTTTTTTAGGTGGCGAAGAATCATAAATTGTTTAGTGGGATAAAGGAGACCTTTTACATTCCATGAGATAATTTTCACTATGACAATACAAGTATCAGATAATAATGAGCAATAAAGTTACCTGAATGATGGAGGCTGAGTGGGCCAGTCGTGTGAAAGACATAACAAAGACACACATTTACACAAAAAAATAAGACATAGAGAAAGAAAATTTCATAGAAAGTACTTAACTCTACAATGCGAGAGAAAGAAAAGTAGTTGACTTTACTTTTTTCACGTATTATATGTGGGTCTTGCATCCCACACCTAAAATGAAGCCTAAAACATAGTGTCATCTAAAACTGAGTCACAAAGAGAAGAATCCTGTCCCCGGACTAAATAATAATAATAATAATATATCACACTTGTGAGAGATTATTAAGAATATAGAGTTTAAATATGGAGGAGAGGTGGAGAGGATATGTAAGTAAGCACGTTTATCATTTATGTACTCACTTAAAACCAGTGAAACTATAAAGAGTTTGCCAGTTCTAGGGAGTATACAGTTCCACAATAAGATGTTACATCACATCAAATTCCATTTCTTATAATGAAGCAGTTAAACTCAATGGTAATATAAAGTGTATGGTTACTAATGCCAGAAGTCTAGCCAGCAAGATGGGGGAGCTAGAGGCCTTGGTTCTGGAGGAGTCCATTGATGTGGTTGGTGTGACTGAGACATGACTGGACTCCTCACATGACTGGGCTGTCAATATTCAGGGATTTGCGTTGTTCAGATGGGACCAGGTGGGCAGAAGGGGAGGAGGAGTATGTCTGTATGTCAGAAATGATATTAAAGTAAGTGTAAAAGATGCAATAGTGGGTGATGACTGTGATGATGTAGAAGCATTGTCGGTAGAACTACAGAAGGAGGTAAAGAGTGAAAAAATTATTCTTGGTGTAATCTATAGACCCGCCAACATTACTGAGGAGGTAGATGGCCAGTTGAATAGACAAATAGAGCGGGCTGCCCGGGAGGGGACAGTAGTGGTAATGGGGGACCTCAACTACCCAGATATAGATTGGGGTTACGTTTCAGCTAAAACCACAAAGGGGAGGGATTTTCTTAACCTGCTGCAGGATAATTTTCTGGGCCAGTTTGTGGAGGAGCAAACTAGAAGTGATGCCTTGTTGGATCTGGTTATTTCTAACAACGCTGAGCTGGTTGGGGATGTAACTGTCCATGAACACCTGGGCAATAGTGACCACAATATAGTGACTTTTAGCTTAAAGTGTAGAAAAGAAAAACATGTTGGTAGGGCAAAAACTCTTAATTTTAAAAGGGCCAATTTTCCTGGGTTAAAGGCTGAACTTCAGGGCATAGACTGGGAGCGGCTGCTGTCACATACTGATACTGATAATAAATGGGAAATCTTCAAATCCACATTAAATAACTGTACTGCCAAATATATTCTTATGGGTAACAAATATAAACGGTTAAAATCCAATCCCACATGGCTTACAACCGAGGTTAGAAGGGCTATAAATGAGAAAAAAGGGGCATTCAAAAAATACAAATCAGAGGGGTCAGCTTTAGCCTTTAAACATTACAAAGAAGTCAACAAAACCTGTAAAAATGTAATAAAAGCAGCAAAAATTCACAATGAAAGACAGGTAGCCATAGATAGCAAAAGAAACCCCAAAAAATTCTTCAAATATATTAATGCAAAAAAACCAAGGTCAGAGCATGTAGGACCCCTAAATAATGGTGACGGGGAGTTAATATCTGCGGATCAGGAGAAAGATGAGTTACTTAATGGCTTCTTCAGTTCTGTATATACAAAAGAAGAGGATGGAGCTGAGGTGGGTGGGGCCAGTACTGAGGTGGGTGGGGCCAGTGCTGCTAACACATGTAATGTACTAAACTGGTTTACTATAGATATGGTCCAAGATAAATTAAATAAACTAAATGTAACCAAAGCTCCAGGGCCTGATGGATTACACCCCAGAGTTCTTAGGGAAATCATCTCTGTAATTTCTCTACCCTTGTATGAAATATTCAATGATTCTTTGCTTACTGGTATTGTGCCGAGGGACTGGCGTAAGGCAAATGTAATGCCGATTTTCAAAAAGGGCTCTCGAACTTCCCCAGGTAACTATAGAACCGTAAGCTTAACGTCCATTGTGGGGAAACGATTTGAGGGGCTTATAAGGGACTACATCCAGGAATATGTAGTGGCTAATAGTATTATAAGTGATAATCAGCATGGTTTTACTAAGGACAGAAGCTGTCAAACCAACCTGATATGTTTCTACGAAGAGGTGAGTAGAACCCTGGTTGGGGGCGCAGCTGTGGATATCGTGTACCTGGATTTTGCTAAAGCGTTTGACACAGTTCCTCATGGACGTCTGATGGGTAAGTTAAAGTCTATCGGTTTGGAAAGTTTAATGTGTAACTGGATTGAAAACTGGCTTAATAATCGTACCCAGAGAGTGGTGGTCAATGATTCCTACTCAGAATGGTCCCCGATAATAAGTGGTGTACCCCAAGGGTCAGTACTGGGCCCTCTTCTGTTTAACTTGTTTATTAATGATATTGAGAATGGAATTAACAGCAATGTTTCTATCTTTGCAGATGACACCAAGCTTTGTAGTAAAGTACAGTCTATGGAGGATGTGCAGATCTTACTCAGACACACTGAGTGTTAGGGCGTCCACTTGGCAAATGAGGTTCAATGTGGATAAATGTAAAGTTATGCACCTGGGTACTAATAACCCGCATGCATCATATGCCCTGGGGGGAGTTACTCTGGGAGAGTCACTTATGGAGAAGGATCTGGGTGTACTTGTAGATAATAGACTACAGAACAGCACACAATGTCAGTCAGCTGCTTTTAAGGCCAGGAGGATATTGTCATGCATTAAAACAGCCATGGACTCTCGGGACAGGGATATAATATTACCGTTTATAAAGCTTTGGTGCGGCCTCATCTGGAGTATGCTGTCCAGTTTTGGAACCCAATTCATAAAAAGGACGTTCTAGAGCTGGAGAGGGTACAAAGACAGGCAACTAAACTAATAAGGGGAATGGAGCATCTTAGTTATGAGGAGAGATTAAAGGAATTAAATTTGTTTAGGTAATCCTATCACTGGCCATAATAAGGCACAGTAAAACACTGATCCACCCCACATGATAATACAGAGACAGCGGTAAGCCGGTGACAGGACAGAGCTCCTCCGGCTACCACCTCACCATACGCGCGCCGGAACTGAAAGTTACTACAATGTATTCTCAATGCAATTCATTTACTTAAATTCAGTGAAGATTGTAATAGTAGAATTTAGAAACATCTAGGAAAGTTAGCCCAAAAAGGACATCACAACAATGGCTGGGAGGTATAGAAGCATCCCAGCAGCTGTATCTTATATGATGCTCAATAGTGTGACTTAGGGTCCTATTACACAGAGCGATTTTTAGTATTAGTTACGATCATTACTATGATTGTTACTATGATCATTTACTCCTGATCCCAGCAAAACAATGAACAATGAGCAATTATACTGAACAATTAGTCAACAAATGCGGAACTTGAGTGAACGAATGTGGAAATACAGCGAACGATTAACTATAATTTTAGGTTCCAGAGCAGAAGAGGTTTTTTGTTTCAATCTTTTTGTTATAAAAAAATTGTATAGTATGGTACTGTGTTAGCCAGAAAAATCCATATTGTGGTAAATACTTGAAATCAAAGTATTTTAGGAGTGATACCTTTAATGGCCAACAAAAAATTGTTAGAGCTGTGAGCTTTCGGGATTCACAAGATCCCTTCGTCAGACAAGTTCACAAATGAATGACTTACAGAAACAGCACAACATTTTAGGGATGTTGTGCTGTTTCTGTAAGTCATTCATTTGTGAACTTGTCTGACGAAGGGATCTTGTGAATCCCGAAAGCTCACAGCTCTAACAATTTTTTGTTGGCCAATAAAGGTATCACTCCTAAAATACTTTGATTTCAAGTATTTACCACGATATGAATCTTTTTGTTAGAATTTTAAACTCACTTTGGCTGCAAAAGAAATCCTTTTGCTTTCTATGTCAATTTTCAGTGATTTATCAAGATTTTGCTTTATTAATATCACTATTGATAGTGTTAAGATTTTATGAGTGACATAAAAAGAACATGCAATATTGGCAAAATATGTTAGAAATCAGGACAAGGGTGACACAATAAAAACATTCACTACATTATCAGCTCCTTATGTCCTAAGGCTCTGCTCACACGGCTATGTTCCCACAATGTTCTTTTAGGTAAAATAACTGCCATTGTTCTACATTGGCCATCATAAACAAACAACGGCTGTTTTTTGTCTAAAAATTAAGTTATGGGAACATAGCCGTCAGATGTACATTTGTCATATATATTGGGAAAAGTCCTGGCACATTTGGTTACAGTGTCACTGTCATTTGAAAAACTTTTGACATGTCATAGGGATCTATAGATCTTCCTCAATAAACAGTCGCCACATGTCATTCTGGCCTCCATTAAGCTGGATTCACACTGCCTTAAAATCCGGAAAAAGCACCAGCAGCCCAGATGTTAGCTGGAAGCCAATGGAAGTTTATGGTTTACCTTACACACATGCCTTTTTTTTGGGGTGGTGTTTTTCTCTCCTCTTTCTCCCTGTCTTCTGCTCCACTAAAAAACGCCATGTGTTTTTTAGTGGCTCTTTTATGGGGTGAAAACAGCACAGTCCTGTCCCCAGGGGGTTCTCCCCATCTTCTTTCCATTAGTGCTACTTCAGCCGCTAATTGGCTGAGATGACACGTGTGTAGTGTCATCTCAGCCAATCAACGGTTGCAGCGATGTCCCGACTCAGCCGCTGATTTGCTGATGACATGTTTAAAGAGCCAGATCCTGACACACCTCCTGCTCAGTATGCCGGGCTCTGGTGAAAAATGAAGCCATGGGTGCTGAGTATAAAGACCCCCCCTCCCCCCACAGCACTGCATCCATCCCAGCAAGTAAGGGGGTCACTTACCCCCTTTCTTGCATGAATGGGAAAAATGTAGATGCCATGCCACATATGGGACCCACAATGTTCAGTCTGGCACCCAAAGGGAAATGCATCCTGACTTAACCCCTTGTGTGCCCGATTGTAAGCAGCATCTGGCAAGATGCTGCATACTGTAAGGTGCAGGACAACTGTCAAATGATAGGTGCTCTGCTCCTGCCTTTTTTTGTGGGTGTTTTTCCCTTTTGTTTTTCAGATATCGGTATCCAGAGGACTGCTTCGGATTCAGATTTTTTGCAGGCTGATAAACAGCATCCATTACTAAGTCGGGGCTCAGTATTAGCCCTCCCATTATTACCCAAGTACCCACCACACCTGGGGTACTGGAAGAAGCTGGGTACAAGTAGTCCCGGAGCGTCAAAATTGTTTTGTTAAATAAATAATAATGAAAAAAATGCCTAGGGTTCCCTGTATTTTCATAACCAGACAGGTTATAAATAGAGATGAGCGAACCTCGAGCATGCTCGAGTCCATCCGAACCCGAACTTTCGGCGGTGGCTGCTGAAGTTGGATAAAGCCCTAAGGCTATGTGGGAAACATGGATATAGTCATTGGCTATATCCATGTTTTCCAGACAACCTTAGAGCTTTATCCAAGTTCAGCAGCCCCAGCTAATCAAATGCGGAACGTTTGGGTTTGGATGGACTCGAACCCGAACCCGGTTAGCTCATCTCTAGTTATAAAACCAAAAAGCAGCAGCCTAGTAGTACCAGGATGGGAATGGTCAGCCCTAATAATGCCACTGGGAATGCCACTGCCCAGTCCAGGAGCACCAATTTTGATGCTCTGGGACTACTGTTACCTGGCTCTTCCCAGTACCCCTGTTGCGATGGGTACTGGGTTAATAAGGAGTTGGTTTTAGTGTTAGCCATTGTATACCGGCTAACACTAAGCCCCGACTTTGTAATGGATGCCCTCCACTACTAAGCCTGCATTAAATAAACAAATAAACACTCCACATAATTGAGAAAAGTCTTTTATTCAAAAAATAACACCCCCACACCCTTTGTTGACCATTTTATTTAAAAAAAATAAAAAACGATGGTCATCGACATAGTCCACCGAATATGTGTCCTTTGGATACAGATATCTAAGAAGCACAAAAAAACCAAAGCCTCAGCATGTTGCGTTTTGACAAAACTGCCGCAAAACAGTTGACCATTTTATTAAAAAAAAAAAAAAATTCACAGCGCTGGTCATGACTCATTTCACCGAATACAACCCACCCCTCTAGATACCGATATCTGAAAAACACACTAAAAAGACAGGAGCAGAACACCCATCATTTTGACATCTGTTCTGCAGTCTAAAGTATGCAGCATCTTGCCAGATGATACGTAAAGTCTGGCACACAAGGGGTTAAGTGAGGAGGATGCATGGCGTCCACACTTAACCCCCTGGGGGCCAGAGTGATCTTACACTGTACTCATCCCAGCAAGGAAGAGGGTTAGGTGCTCCTCTTCCTTGCTTGGATAAGTGCAGTGCTCGGGTGGAGGTGTGGGGGTAGAGTCTATACTCACTACTGACGTCTTCAGTCTAAGCTAGAAGTCTAAGCTAGAAGTGTCTTCTAATGTGACATCAGACAATTAGAGAAACATATCGCTGATCTCAGGGAGACAAGCCAAAGGTAACACTGCCGGCTGCTGGTTAAAGCGCTCAATGGAGTGAAATCCTAGGTGCATTGCTCCCTGAGAAACATGAATATGCAAAAAAAGAGCCTGTGGAGCCTCATTTAAGAGACTTGAAACACAGGACTAGCCAGATATCCCTCTGGGAAGGACCCAGCCAAGGGGTGGCTCCTGTAGGGAAACCACCAAAGCCACCATATTTTGGTAGTTTACCTACAGGAGCCACAACTTGGTTGGGTCCTTCCCGGAGGCTATCTGGATAGTTCTGTGTTTAAAGACTCTTAAATGAGGCAATTAGACAATTAGAGGCTGAACCGGGACATCACTGCAGCCGCTGATTGTGTGAGATGACAGTGCACAATTGTGATCTCAGCCAGCCAGTGGCTGCAGCCAGGTCCCGATGGGGAGAAGACTGGAGAGTAAGTTAACCCTCCCCCATAATAGAACACAGTGTCACTAGCTGGACACACTCCCACCCCACAGTGTGGCCCACAGGGGGTTAAGTTTACTCCCTGGGGACCAGACTGTGTCAATCTCTACCTGCCCCCCCCCCCTTCCCCCCAGTAACCGAGCACCCAGAAAACTGTGTGCCGGATCTGGCACCTGCTCCAGCAAGAAAGGGGGTCGCTTAAAAATGTAACCTTGCAAATAGACTGTGAGAGACCATGAAAATAGACTGTGAGAGAACATCAATACATATTCATGTTTACCATTGTGGATATTCTGAAAGTCCAGTTAACAAGATGTTAGAGCAATTATCTAAATGGGCCTGAAATTGTTTGGCATCAGAGACAAGACAGCTGGTCTTGAGATGTTAGTAAACAGATGGCAAATTTTGATAAATGCTCCTAAAGTACTAATAATGTTGGTATTAGCAAATTTTTTAAGATCTTTAAATACATGTGACAAGGAAATCATTACTCTAGTTTTTAGGGTGATTTTGGGGGGGGGGGATATGCAACGACCTTTGAAAAATAGGAATGCTGAACATGATTAAAACTGATTGAATGCTAATATATTCAATCCAAAGCCGACAGACATAATTATTGGGGCGTTGAAATAAGCACATGAGGCGCTATCGCTCTAGTTCAAGGCGAAGGTAGTGCAGGAAATTACAGTATGTAGCCTGGGTCTCAGATGTTTTTACCCTTATTTTAAATGACTTCTGTGGGTAATGAGAAAATTCATATTACAGTAGATAGGTAGGGGGAATGATAGATTAGATTGCATTTAACTCAAAATGTCAAAAAGGCATGCCTATTTTCCAAATGCAAAATGTAAAGGAGATGTTTACAAATCTTATTTACATTTCTGAAACACTTGGCCGCTGTTTTTTTCCTCTTTCCACTGTAAAACAGAATGTTCTGTAGAAATATGTGTATGGCCACGACTACTCAATGTCTTTTTTAGCAGTTTTTTTGGATAGCCGTTATCTTGAGCCCAAATAACAGACATTATTTTGAAACTAGATTTGCATTTCCAGGGAAATACATAGTGCTTGAAAAGAGCGCCCCTTTACCAGTGACTTCCCTTTAACAAAAACTTTAACCCTTGATACCCTCCCTTTAAGAGTGACTTTGGTACAGTCCTTTTAAGAGCAACTTTGGTACAGTCCCTTTAAGAGCAAATTTGGTACAGTCACTTTAAGAGTAACTTTGGTACAGTCCCTTTAAGAGCAACTTTGGTTCAGTCCCTTAAGGAGGGACTTTGGTGACAACGCTTTGAGTGACCTATATACTGTCCCTTAAAGACCAGCTTAAGTACTCTCCCTTTAAAAGTGACTAAGGTACCACTTTAAGTCCATTTAAGAGTGACTTGGGTACCGTTCCTTTAAGAGCGACTTGGGTACTGTCCCTTTAAGAGCGACTTGGGTACCGTCTGTGCTACATGGCTGCCTCAGCTCTGCTACTTTACTGACTGAACTCTGCTACTTATAATGGTTAAGATCATTGCTCGGTTACCATGACAACCTTACTCATGTCAGTGAGACAAAATCGTTAAGGACCTTCCATCTTCTATTGGCCAATAGTTGACATGTGACTGTGTGAATTTTGTGATATATTGCCTGACAAGATCTTAGAGTTCCTATTGGCTGCTATATTTTAGCTATTTGCATATGTGCTGTGATTGGCTGTCAGCGTTTACAGTGTGGCCATTATTTCCAATGGGCCATTATTTTCTATGGCAAATTAGGGGTCTTTAAACGTAAATTTCTTAAAAACAACAAATCCGATCGAAACCGAAAATAGATAGCACACCTGTTACCGCCGAGGGCCGCGAAACGCAGTTTGAATGGAGTCTGTGCGCAAAGCGGTTCGGGCTGTATTAATCGCAGAAAAATGGCTAAAAAGAAGAAGAATGCGGATTACAATATATATAATACTAGATTGAGTATGAGCGACCTGGGTCCCTTCGCTCTTAATGGGACCCAGGTCGCTCTTAAAGAGACCCATTTCGCTCTTAAAGGGACCCATTTCACTCTTAACCTCTTAAGGACCCATGACGTACCGGCACGTCATGGATCACTGTCACTTAAGGACCCATGACGTACCGGTACGTCGGCCCTTTAAACGGGCGCCGCGGCCGGCCGGGTCCCGATCGGGGGAGATAGCCTGCTATAATACATAGCAGGCCATCTCTCCGTGTCGGCATGGAGGGTTGTTAACCCCCCCATGCCGACGATCGCCGCTATTGGCTGATAAGCCCATAGCGGCGATCGGAACCTTTCCGGGCCATCGGTGGCCCGATGACCCGGAAAAAAATGGCGGTCGGTGCTGTCCGAGGACGGCACCGACCGCAATTACTGTAAAAAGTAATGGTGGTCACGGTACCACCGTCCCGATCGCCGTGAACGGCCGGCCAGCCGGCCGGCCGTTCACGGCGATCAAAGTCCCCACAAGTAATAAATACCTGCTCCGGACCCCTCAGCTAGGTAGCTGAGGGGTCCGGAGCAGGTATTTGTACATTACTCACCTGTCCCGGGGTCCTGATCGGCGTCTTCCGGGTTCCCGGCGTCCTCTTCATCTTGTCGGGACTTCGGCTTCTTCCGTGAGTCCCGATCGGCTTTTTCCGGCTCCAGCGTCGTCTTTTTTTCGTATTTTTCCGGCTCCAGCGTCGTCTATTTTCGGATCTTGCGCTCTGCTGCCCCCTAGCGGCTGATAAGTGTAATACACGTATCAGCCACTACAGGGATGTTCAGAATGTAGTAAAAAAAAAATTTTTTTTTCCCAATTTTTTTTTTTCTATTTTCCGCACCCTATCGCCGCTGAGTGTTGATCAGCATCGCACGAAAGTGCGCTGCTAATCAGCAACTCCTCCTTTTTGGCGTAGGGTGGTTTTTTTTTTATATCCTACTGCCACGGTCTGCTGATAAGTGCCGAACATAAGTGCGGCATTTATCAGCAACACCATTTTTGGCGTAGGTTTTTTTTGTATACTTACTGTAAAAAACACGTCAAAAAAACACTACATTACACCACACTACATTGAATAAAGTTTTACACTACACCACTACATACCCCATATACCAATCCCCATATAAAGATGGCTCCCAGGGTGTTTTCGGTATCGGACGCATACGTTATTTTTGCCTCCGACACCGAAACAGCCAGTGAGGATGAATGGGGGGATCCTTCTTTCCTCCATTCATCCTCATCATCCTCATCATCCAGTGACGTGTCTGGGGGTAGTGTAGCGTACGCTGCCCCCCAGACACGTCTTTTCCGCCAGTACCGTCCCAATAAGAGATCACGGTATGGTGTGAAATTCTACAAACTCTGTGAGAGTACTTTAGGGTACACTTACAGATTTAGGGTACGTGCACACTGCGGAATGGCGAAGGATAACCCTTCGTGCATTCCGCAGCTGGCACCCGCTGGCGGACTGATGCAGGGGCGCGTCTCCGCCCGTGTCATAGACTCTATCCTATGCATGGGCGGATTCCATCATCCGTCATTCCATCAACACGTTGGACGCAGAGCGGAATCCGCCCGTGCATAGAATGGAGTCTACGACACGGACGGAGACATGCGCCTGCATCAGTCCGCCGGCGGGTGCCAACTGCGGAATGCACAAAGGGTTATCCTTCGCGATTCCGCAGTGTGCACGTACCCTTAGAGTGTATGAAGGAAGGGACACTCGAATCCAGCCCCCAGATGCCCACTCCCCCCCCCCATCCGCGGAGTTAGTGGGGACATCGTCCGGGAACTGATCTTCCCACTGCTGGATAAAGGTTACCACCTGTACGGGGATAACTTTTATACCAGCACCCCCTCTTCCGGTCCCTCGCTGCCCGAGCTACTGTAGCTTGCGGCACGATCCGAACATATCAGAAGTAGTAATAGAGCCCTAATATTTAGCAGCCATGGAGCGGACCCAGCACTTCTGGATATGAAGGACCCCGTATCGCACCAGGACAACATTTTCCAGGTGACGTCCCCCACACTGGAGAAAGGGAGACCCCAGAAGAAGTGCAGAGTGTGGGGTAACAGGGGGATCAGGAAAGACAACATTTTCCAGTGTGACACCTGTCCTGATCCCCCCGGCCTCTGCATACTGGATCGCTCCAAGGCGCACTACACGTCATTGGGGTTCTACATTATCTAAATTCCGTCCCTTATTACTATTTCAGGGGTCACGTTGATCCAGGGATTATTCTGATCGCCATTATGGAGTCGGGAAGGAATTTTTCCCCTGTGATGAGGCTACTGTCGTCTGCCTCACGAGGGGTTTTTGCCTTCCTCTGGATCAACACAGGTTGACTTTGATGGACACCTGTCATTTTCAACCTTATAAACTAATAATTGGCCTAATACCCCCAAATAAATTAGAATTGTCCCTTTTCCCCAGCTAAATAGGTATGGCCGCCATTCCCATTAGAGGATGCCATGATGCAATTACAAAGCCTCTGTGCGGCCAGGACAGTAGAAACCCCCCACAAGTGACCCCATTCTGGAAACTACAACCCATAAGGAATCTAACTAGTGGGGCAGCGGGTATATGGCCCCCTGGTGACGGCCACATTTGGGACGTGAAAATGAAAAAAATGGTATTTTTTATTTTCACGGCACATGTTCTACACATGTGCCCATCACTAGTGGGGTCCATATGCTCACTGCACCCCTTGTTAGATTCCTTATGGGGTGTAGTTTCCAGAATTGGGTCACTTGTGGGGGGTTTCTACTGTTCTGGCAGCACAGGAGCTTTGTAATTGCGACATGGCCTCCATCCCCCATTCCAGCCTCTAAATGGCGCTCTGTCCTTTTGGTGACTTGCCCTGTGCCCATATGGCAAATTATGTCCACATGTGGGGTATTTTCGTACTCAGGGGAAACTACCCTACACGTTTTGTGTTCATTTTTTTTTAACCCCTTGTGGAAATGGAAAAAAATCAAGGCTAGACCAACATTTAGTGTAATTTTTTTAAAATTTTTACTCTAAATCATTGATCTTGTCTTGATTTTTTCATTTTCACAAGGGGTTAAAAGATAAAAAAAAACACAATGTGTAGAGCAATTTCCCCTGAGTACAGAAATACCCCACATGTGGACATAAAGCACCATGCGGGTGCAGGGTAAGCCTCCAAAGGGAAGGTGCGCCATTTGGTTTTTGAAGGCTGGATTTGGATGGAATGGATTTCGAGGGGCCATGTTTCATTCAAAAGGCCCCTGTGTTGCCAAGACAGTTAAACCCCCCACAAGTGACCCTATTATGGAAACTACACCCCTCAAGGAATGTAACAAGGGGTGTAGTGAGCATATGGACCACACTGGTGACGGGCACAAATGTGGAACAATGTGGCGTGAAAATGAAATATTAAATTTTTTACACTATACTGTTGGTATAGCCTTGAATTTATCATTTTCACAAGGGGTTAAAAGAGAAAAAAAAACACAAAATGTTTAGAGCAATTTCCCCCCGAGTCTGTTAATACCCCACATGTGGACATAAAGTGCCATGTGGGTGCAGGGCAAGCCTCTGAAGGGAAGGAGCGCCATTTGGATTTTAGAGGTTGGATTTGGCTAGAATGGATGATGAACGCCATGTCGCATTTACAGAGCCCTTGTGCTGCCAAAACACTGTAAACCCCCCACAAGTGACCCCATTCTGGAAACTACACCCCGCAAGGAATCTAACAAGGGGTGCAGTGAGGATATGGACCCCTGGATGACGGGCACATTTGTGCCATGAAAGTGAAAAAATGAAAATTTTCACTTTCACGTCACATTTTTCCACATTTGTGCCCGTCACCAGTGGGGTCCATATGCTCACTGCACCCCTTGTTAGATTCCTTGAGGGGTGTAGTTTCCAGAATGGGGTCACTTGTGGGGGGTTTTCCAGTGTCTTGGCAGCACGAGGGCTCTGTAAATGCGACATGGCCCTTGAAATCCATTCCAGTGAAATCCTGCTTCCAAAAGCCAATTGGCGCTCCTTCCCTTTGGAGGCTCGTCCTGCGCCCGCTTGGCACTTTATGTCCACATGTGGGGTATTTCCGTACTCGGGAGAAACTGCGCTACATGTTTTGTGTTTTTTTTTTTCCTTTTATCCCTTTGTGAAAATGAAAAATTGAAGGCTAGAACAACATTTTAGTGTAAAAAATACTTTAGTCTTTTTTCAAGCCATATTGTTTGGAAAATCTGTGAAGCACCTGTGGGGTCCAGATGCTCACCGCACCCCTTGTTACATTCCTTGAGGGGTGTAGTTTTCTAAATGGTGTCCCTTTAGGGGTGTTTTTTAGGTTTTGGCACCCCAGAGCCTCTGCCAACCTGAAGTGGTACAGTCAAAAATGACCAAAAATAACGGAAGCCATTGAAATTCACTAGGCGCTCCCTTATATCTGAGGCTTGTGGTTGCGTCAAATAGCGCAATAGGGCCACATATGGGGTATTTCTATAAACTGCAGAAACGGGGCAATCAATATTGGGGTGCATTTCTCTGGTAATAGGTTTATAATTATGAAAAATATTGGATTACAATAAAATCTCTGCACAGAAAATTAAAATTTTCAAATTTCTTACACACTTAGCTTTTATTTCTGTGACTCCCCTAAAGGGTTAAAAACTTTCTGGATGTGCTTTTGCAGAGTTTAGGGGGTGCAGTTTCTGAAATGGGGTGCTTCGTGGGGCTTTCTAACACACAGTCCCCTCAAATACACTTTAAACCTGAACAGTTCCCTAAAAATATCTGATTTTGAAATTTTACTGAAAATTTGGAAATTTGCTGCTAATGTTTTAAGCTTCCTATTGTCTAAAAAAATGAAATATAGTTTAATAAATGCCGCCAACATAAAGTAGACATGTTGCTAATGCTATTTAATATATAATTTATGTGGTATAACCATTTTCTGTATAAGCAGAAAAGTTTTTAATGTTGGAAAAATGCATTTTTTCACAATTTTTCACGCTATTTTGGGTTTTTTCATAAAGATTCGTTATAAGTATCGACTCCAATTTACAAGAAATGTGAAGTACAATATGTCACGAGAAAACAATCTCAGAATCAGCCGGATAGGTAAAAGCATCCCGAAGTTATTAATGAATAAAGTGACACTGGTCAAATTCATAAAATTTGCTCCGGTCCTTAAGGCCATTTCAGGCCCGGTCCTTAAGGGGTTAAAGGGACATATTTAATTCTAAAAGGGACCCATTTTGCTCTTAAAGGGACCAAGGTCGCTCTTAAAAGGGACCTTATTTCGCTCTTAAAGGGACCAAGGTCGCTCTTAAAGGGACTCAGGTCGCTCTTAAACGGACTCAGGTCGCTCTTAAAGGGACTCAGGTCGCTCTTAAAGGGACTCAGGTCGCTCTTAAAGGGACCCAGGTCGCTCCTAAAGAGACCCAGGTTGCTCCTAAAGGGATCCAGGTCGCTCTTAAAGGGACCCAAGGTCGCTCTTAAAAGGACCCATTTCGCTCTTAAAGGACATATTTCGCTCATAAAGGGACCAGGTCGCTCTTAAAGGGACATATTTTGCTCTTAAAAGGACTCATTTCGCTCTTAAAGGGACATATTTCGCTCTTAACGGGACCCATTTTGCTCTTAAAGGGACCCAGGTCGCTCTTAAAGGGACCCATTTTGCTCTTAACCCCTTAAGGACAGAGCCTGAAATGGCCTTAATGACAGAGACAAATTTTATGAATATGACCTGTGTCACTTTATTCATTAATAACTTCGGGATGCTTTTACCTATCCGGCTGATTCTGAGATTGTTTTCTCGTGACATATTGTACTTTACATTTCTGGTAAATTGGAGTCGATACTCATAACGAATCTTTATGAAAAAAAAACCAAATAATGTGAAAAACTGAATTTTTCAACTTTGAAACTTTTTTGCGTATACAGAAAGTGGATATACCACATAAATTATATATTAAATAGCATTAGCAACATGTCTACTTTATGTTGGCGGCATTTATTAAACGATCTTTCATTTTTTTTAGACAATAGGGAGCTTAAAACATTAGCAGCAAATTTCCAAATTTTCAGTAAAATTTCAAAATCAGATATTTTTAGGGACCTGTTCAGGTTTAAAGTGTATTTGAGGGGCCTGTATGTTAGAAAGCCCCACAAAGCACCCCATTTCAGAAACTGCACCCCCCACACTCTGCAAAAGCATATCCAGAAAGTGTTTTTAACCCTTTAGGGGAGTCACAGAAATAAAAGCTAAGTGTGTAAGAAATTTGAAAATTTTAATTTCTGTGCAGAGATTTTATTGTAATCCAATATTTTTCATAATTATAAACCTATTACCAGAGAAATGCACCCCAATATTGATTGCCCCGTTTCTGCAGTTTATAGAAATACCCCATATGTGGCCCTATTGCGCTATTTGACGCAACCACAAGCCTCAGATATAAGGGAGCGCCTAGTGAATTCAATGCCTCCGTTATATTTGGTCATTTCTGACTGTACCACTTCAGGTTGGCAGAGGCTCTGGGGTGCCAAAACCTAAAAAACACCCCCTAAGGGACACCATTTAGAAAACCACACCCCTCAAGGAATGTAACAAAGGGTGCGGTGAGCATTTGGACCCCACAGGTGCTTCACAGATTTTCCGAACAATATGGCGTGAAAAAAGAAAAATTTATTTTTTACACTAAAACGTTGTTCTAGCCTTCAATTTTTCATTTTTTTAAAGGGATAAGAGGAAAAAAAAGACACAAAATGTGTAGCGCAGTTTCTTCCCGAGTACGGAAATACCCCACATGTGGACATAAAGTGCCAAGCGGGCGCAGGACGAGCCTCCAAAGGGAAGGAGCGCCAATTGGCTTTTGGAAGCTAAATTTCACTGGAATGGATTTCAAGGGCCATGTCGCATTTACAGAGCCCTCGTGCTGCCAAGACACTGTAAACCCCCCACAAGTGAAACTACATTCTGGAAACTACACCCCTCAAGGAATCTAACAAGGGGTGCAGTGAGCATATGGACCCCACTGGTGATGGGCACAAATGTGGAACAATGTGACGTAAAAGTAAAAAATGTCATTTTTTCACTTTCATGGCACAAATGTGCCCTTCATCAAGGGGTCCATATCCTCACTGCACTCCTTGTTAGATTCCCTGATGGGTGCAGTTTCCAGAATGGGGTCACTTGTGGTGGGTTTCCAGTGTTTTGGCAGCACGAGGGCTCTGTAAATGCGACATGGCGTTCATTATCCATTCTAGCCAAATCCAACCTCCAAAATCCAAATGGCGCTCCTTCCCTTCGGAGGCTTGACCTGCGCCCACATGGCGCTTTATGTCCACATGTGGGGTATTTTTGGACTCGGGGGGAAATTGCTCTACACATTTTGTTTTTTTACCCCTCTTTTAACCCCTTGTGAAAATGATAAATTCAAGGCTAAACCAACATTATAGTGTAAAAAATGTAATATTTCATTTTCACGCCACATTGTTCCACATTTGTGCCCGTCACCAGTGGGGTCCATATGCTCACTACACCCTTTGTTACATTCCTTGAGGGGTGTAGTTTCCATATTGGGGTCACTTGTGGGGGGTTTCAACTGTCTTGGCAACACAGGGGCCTTTTGAATGCAACATGGCCCCACGAAATCCATTCCATCCAAATCCAGCCTTCAAAAACC